>NC_060185.1:67654549-67772049 GCF_021184085.1 Oncorhynchus gorbuscha | reverse complement strand
ATAATCTTCCATCCATTTAGTGTCCATGGAATTAAGATGACCGTAATGCTATGATGCTTTTAGGAATCCCCGCCCTGCTCTGTCCCAGGAGTGAGGGTAAACGGTAGGCATGTTCTCTGCTATCCACTTTATGTTTTCATTATTATTTTGGGTTTAGTGGACGGTTACCATATTTATTTTTCAAGCGTTAAGGGGTCAGGTAAAAAATATATTTTACCTAAGGGAGGGTCATGCATTTTCATTTCAGATAGGTTTGATTTTCTCCAGGTATCCCTCATTATAAACAACGTACAGTCCCTTATTGAAAGTTATTTGTGTTCTGGAAAACACGTGAGTTCTTCGGCCATTATGGAAATGACACATCTGCACTTGTAAGTTTGTGTTCCATCTCTATCAGGAAACTGGGCCCTGGCTATTAATTCATAGACATGACCATTTGCATTTATGCAAGTCATACAGTGTGGATTCTCCCTTTAAAGAGGGGAGGTGGAGAATATCAACATCTGCTTTACATTAAGCACATATCATTTCCCGTAAGTGACTCTCAAAGTACTGAATAAGTTGGCTGAGTGAGGCCCCCCTCCAGTGTTTTACTTGTTGAGGCTACTTACCACTAAAGGTACCTACTTCCCACTATTTGGACCGGCCATCCTTTTTGGTGGAATCCAGACTGGCCCTAAAAAGACACCACGTCGATACAGTGACTTTTCGTAGAAGGTTAAGAGAGCAGTTTCACTAGCCCTAACCTTTTTCCTAACCTTAACCTAATTCTTCCAGTGGGAGGTCCAGTCCGGACCAAATCTGATCCAATCATAGACGTCTATGTTTGGTTCAGATTTGCTCGGATACGGACTGGCCTTGATTTGGCCCAAACATAGACGTCGATAATTGGTTCAGATTTGGTTCGGTCCGGACCTTGATTTGGCTGAAACCTTGGTGGAAACACCTTGGAACACACAAAGGGTACAGTCCTGTGTGCGTCAGATAGCACTGATTTTGAGGTAGTCATCCAAATGTTTCCCCCGGGATAACAGTGGCCTACTCTGACATCACGCAGCTGAGGAGTTGGATGTTCCAGTGGGAGGAGGACATCAACAAGCGCATAGACATGGCCCGGCTCTCTGTCAACCAGCTGGTGTTTGCATTTCTCCATGACAGGCGCATGCCCACAATCCACCACCTTGCCATCAAACAGTGTGTCCCTGGGCAGTATCTTAGGGATCGCGTGCATCTCACGGATGAGGGAAACGACCTCTTCCTTGAGAGTCGGAGCTGGTCTCTCCTAGCAAGATGCATGCACTAGTACACACCACACTCACTGCCACTTGCCTGTCACTTCACGAACACAAAGGTTATTTTAAGAGCCAACTAATACATTAAAATAAGTGTGTGTGTGTGTGTGTGTGTGTGTGTGTGTGTGTGTGTGTGTGTGTGTGTGTGTGTGTGTGTGTGTGTGTGTGTGTGTGTGTGTGTGTGTGTGTGTGTGTGTGTGTGTGTGTGTGTGTGTGTGTGTGTGTGTGTGTGTGTGTGTGTGTGTGTGTGTGTGTGTGTGTGTGTGTGTGTGTCAGGAGAGGGCTGTCAAAACTATAAAGGAAAGAATGGTCAAATGTCTCCTCCGGAAGACAAATCCTCAATCTTCTGATCCACAGCCGGGAACTCTAATCATAACACCATAAACCCTGTTCCTAACACACTGACTACGACAGTTGATTTAAATGGACAGTCTGGAAGCGTTTGTTCCAAAATAATTTTGTTCATTCACTCAGGACTGATTGTAAGTTTATATCTCTTGCTTGGTTAAAAAACAATCATCTAAAACAGTTGATTTGTTGAAAGTAGACTCATTTAATCACATAAGTAACCAAGCTAGCGAGCATTTAATTTTATTTTGATAGAGAACAACAGCTTGCGCAAGCAACGATTCTTATGTTGTTTTACCACACTCCCGGACTACTTTTTACCTGTAGATGGCGACTTCAGTTTTTCTGGGAACACACAGAAAAGTAACTTGACTCTGTGTTGATGAGTCAGCACAAATGTTAATAATGATACGAAGGGAGGAGAGCTGAAATGTATTCTACATGTCTGAAGTAGTGATGATTTCAGTCGAGTCTGGTAAGTTGTCTGACACTTGCATGCATTTGCACGCGAGCAGTACACAACTGAACTGAGGCTCTGTTTACACATACGTTTGGGGTTCAACCATTAGCTATATGTGGTTCAACATGACAGTTTCCCAAAATTTGTCATTGGCTTTGAACCTATTTAGCTAGCTAGCTATGTTTGTGGAAGAATGTAGCTAGGATATATTTTTTTTAATTTTTTTTTATCTGTTATTTTACCAGGTAAGTTGACTGAGAACACTTTCTCATTTGCAGCAATGACCTGGTGAATAGTTACAGGGGAGAGGATGGGGATGAATGAGCCAATTGTAAACTGGGGATTATTAAGTGACCGGGCCAGATTGGGAATTTAGCCAGCACACCAGGGTTAACACCCCTACTCTTACGATAAGTGCCATGGGATCTTTAATGACATCAGAGAGTCAGGATACCCGTTTAACGTCCCATCCGAAAGACTGTACCCTACACAGGGCAGGGCAATCACTGCCCTGGGGCATTGGGATATTTTTTTAGACCAGAGGAAAAAGTGCCTCCTACTGGCCCTCCAACACCACTTCCAGCAGCATCTAGTCTCCCATCCAGGAACTGACCAGGACAAACCCTGCTTAGCTTCAGAAGCAAGCCAGCAGTGGTATGCAGGGTGGTATGCTGCTGGCAACATTGAGTTGTGGTACAGTCTTGTTGGGGTAACGCAGTCTACCTAACTAGCTAGTTCAGTAGTGAACATAAGCAATGCATCTGATTGATTCTAGCAAGCACTTAAGTTTAACGTTAGCTAGCTACGTTTTATGTAAGAAAGTATGATATATATGAACTGGCCATACGAGTTAACGTTACATTCTTACATTGGCTAACATTACCTAGCTAATGTAAACTGGCTACCACAGCAGCCAAGGAGGTTCACTAGTGTCGTGTCTTTGGCTATGCCGGATGAAGTGATATGACATGCTATTCTATAAAATAATGTTGCGGTAATTAATATCACATGATTGAGCTAATCATGTAAATGTAATTAACTAGAGAGTCGGGCACCACTAAATAATATTTATAGAGCTGTTATCTTCCGAATAAACTCTTAAAGACCTAGTAATATTTTACATCAATAGCAGTCAATATCAATCGTCACCTTAATTCAGTCTCATCTGAAAGTTGTAAATTCTAGGTTATCTGCACGAACCCTGGCTAACAATTTGAATCAGTAATACAAATCAAATCAAATCAGCAATACAAAATTGGGTTTAATTATGTATTTACTAAATACCTAACTAATCACACAGAATTACACATACACATAATTAAATCATAACTTGATTACAAATTACGTCATAAAGGAAAACTTCCCTAGCTGGTGGAACAGATATGACAGCTTGTTGCACAAAGGAAAAGGGCTGGGTTTGAGTGAAAGAGCGGGAAGACTGAGGGACACAGGGAGAAGCTGTGCTATCGTAAATACAGTATCTGATGGATTCTAAATTACTGCCCATTTGGAAAAGGAAAATACAATAAATATTTACTCTGAGCTGCACTTCGGTAGGTTGGTGGTAGATGGAAGGCCGTGTTGCCAAACCGAGTTCTTTGATGAATGTCTCTGGTTGTCAATTGGATACGTTGCAGTAATGTCGTTGGGTGATAGATGAGATACTCTGTCTGTTCCTTCCTAACCCTGGTTTGCATCTGCTGTTGCTAACTCAACGGCTAGGAGGTATCACTTCTGTAGTGAATAAGAGTTCAAAGTTCATACCATTCGCAACCAAAGATCACGCTGATGTTGGCTTCATTCTGTAGTTATTATCTGAACCATTCTGACGTAGGACCATCATCCTACATCCTCAGAACAGGAGGTTATATTGTCGTCAAGGACTTACAGTATATAGGAAGGGAGAGGAGGGCGTGTTTGAAAATTTTTATAGCCCATGTCCCTTCACAGGGGCGGGCCACTGATTGAGCAGCCCTATCTTATGAAGACCCAAATCTCACATTTTAGAAGCTAAAATCACATTTCATCCCATCACAAATAATTTCATATTCAAACATTTAAATTGAAAAACAATTCCATGTGAATCCGATAACTCTGATGTGTAGACTTTCCACTGTAGAGTTTATGTCATCTTATCATTGATGAGAATGTCTCAGATGACAACTGAACTGACATCATATTCATTAAGTACCACCGCATATGTTCGATTGGTCGGATTACCAGAATATAGTTAATTTCCCCCCACCTACTGATGTTCCCAGAATCTCTATGTTAACCAAGGGTTTTGCAAATGTAACGTCAGTAGGGTAGAGAGAGGAAAAAGGGGGGAAGAGGTATTTGTGACTGTCATAAACCTCCCCCCCAGGCCAACATCATGACACTCGTTTACACACTTCTGTTCAAAAGTTTGGGGTCAAAAAAGAGAAGGTTTTGGGGGAGCAGCTTCATTAAATAGTACCCACAAAACACCAGTCTCAAAGTCAACAGTGAAGAGGCGACTCCGGGATGCTGGCCTTCTAGACAGAGTTGCACAAAAAAGCCATATCTCAGACTGGGCAAAAGAACATAGACACTGGACAGAGGAACTCTGCCTAGAAGGCCAGCATCCCGGAGTCGCCTCTTCACTGTTGACATTGAGACTGGTGTTTTGCAGGTATTATTTAATGAAGCTGCCAGTTGAGGACTTGTGAGGCATCTGTTTCTCAAACTAGATACTCTAGCATACTTGTCCTCTTGCTCAGTTGTGCACCGAGATGAATCAAACCCACAAATGCTGATGCTCCAGATACTCAACTAGTCTAAAGAAGTTGTATTGCTTCTTTATTCAGAATAACAGTTTTAAGCTGTGCTAACATAATTGCAAAAGGGTTTTCTAATGATCAATTAGCCTTCTAAAAATAATAAACTTGGATTAGCTAACACAACATGCCATTGGAACACAGGAGTGATGGTTACTGATAATGGGCCTCTGTACGCATATGAAGATATTCCATTAAAGATCTGCCGTTTCCAGCTACAACAGTCATTTACAACATTAACAATGTCTACACTGTATTTCTGATCAATTTTATGTTATTTTAATATATAAAAATTTGCCTTTCTTTAAAAAACAATGCCATTTCTAAGTGACCTCAAACTTTCGAATGGTAGTGTATGTGCATATTTGTTTGTGCTCTGATTAAAGGTCAGCAGTGTCTAGGTCAGCAGTTTACACATCATGCCTTCCGCCTTATAAGAAAAACCTTAGTTGGCAAAATATAGCTAGCTTTCCTCGCTTGTTGGTTAGCTACCTAGCCAACGTTAGCTCTCATCTGACTCCTATAATGTTATGTTAGCTAGCTATATAGCTACCTAGCTAATCAAAACAGATTAACACAAAACACTTCTCATGAATATTTCTTCATTTTAGTCAGCTAAACGCATAATCCTTGATTGCACATGGTTTTACTATAATATTAAATGGAGTCAGGTATATCAAATGTAGATTGTCAAATAATATTTAGCACTACACACCATCCTGTGAAGTTCATCATATCTTATTTAATCTGTAGCCTAATAAACTGTGTGGTTTCCCAAGTCATAGTAAAATGACCACACACCATATCATCACGTGAGTCAAAGTTTACTTCGATATGATGGTTATTATATCAATATTTGTGCATAATGACAATACCACCGCCATTTCTTGCATAATACATTTTACAGACACAAAAAGATCCCATGTCAAACGAACAAATGATCTGTCAGCATTTATAACATTTGACCGAAATGTCTTGTTTCCGTCACAGCTGTTGTGATTTTTTGACATACAGTATGACTTTACTTGCATATAAACTGTGGACGAAAACGTGGTAAAAGACAATGTATAATATGTGCATTTGTGCTTGATGATTTGTAAGTAGTTTTAAGTAAACTTTAAAAGGTTGATGTTTTCCTTGGCATATTGTCAATAAATATATATAATTTTAGTACTCCTTTATGTGAGTAAAAATGACTTTTTTTTCTTAAAAATGTCAATCTTTATTTTATCAAGACCAATATCTGATATGTTAGATATTAAAGATAGATTATTAACAATGAATCAATGAGTATCAGAAATCAAGGTAAGACTCAAGTGCAGACTGTGTGAAGTAACAATGTTTATTGTAACAGGGGCAGGCAAATGACAGGTCAAGGCAGGCTGGGGTTGATAATCCAGAGTAGAGGTCAAGGTACAGGATGGCGGGCAGGCTCAGGGACAGGCAGAGTGGTCAGGCGGGCGATTACAGGGTCAAGGCTCAAAAACCAGGAGGACGAGAAAAAGAGAGACTGGGGAAAACAGGAAATGAGACAAAACGCTGGTTGACTTGAACAAACAAGACAAACTTGTAACAAACTTCTTCTTTGTCTGATGATGAGTAGGAAGGATCGGACCAAAATGCAAAGTCCATGTTAATATTTATTTGAACTCAGAACACCAAGACAAAATAACAAAAATAGACCAACACGAAACAGTTCTGTCTGGTGCAGACACAGAGACAGAAAACAACTACCCACACCCATAGTGGGAAAACAGGCTGCCTAAGTATGGTTCTCAATCGGAAACAACGATTGACAGCTGCCTCTGATTGGGAACCATACCAGGCCAAACACATAGAAATATAAACACAAGAACAAAACATCGAATGCCCACCCCAACACACGCCCTGACCAACCTAAAATAGAGACATAAAAAGGAACTAAGGTCAGGACGTGACAGAACTGGCACAGACAGACAGAAAACACAGGTATAAATACCCAGAGGATAAGTGGGGGAAATGGGCGAGGCCTGGAGGTGGTGGCGACAAGCACAAAGACAGGTGACAATGACAAGGTTATAGTCCAAAGCAACCTGCCTACATGTTTTTTGAAGTACAGTCGATCAACATCACTACTTTACTAGATAAAAGCTGTTTGCTAGAAAATGTTGATAGAGCAGGATTTTGGCCTTTCAATGCTCATGTGGATTTTTCTCATGTGGATTTTTCTGACCCAAGTTAGGACAGATTTGAATGTCATTTTCATAATAACACATGTGGAATCATGTATTAACCAAAAACAAGTGTTAAACAAATCAAAATATATTTTATATTTGAGATTCTTCAAAATAGCCCTCTTTTGCCTTGATGACGGCATTGCACACTCTCGTCATTCTCTTGTTCCACATTGTAGAAAATAGTCAAAATAAAGAAAGCCTTTGAATGATTAGGTGTGTCCTAACATTTGATTGGTTCTGTACTTGGAATTGAATTGAAAAGTCAATCACAAATGTCAGTATGAGGCACATGGCCCAAATGTCCCTGTCCAGTTGAATTACTTTAAAAGTCCCAGTGCAGTCAGAAACGGGATTTGCCTCTGTTTATATGTATACATGTATTTCCACACTTTGAGGTTGGAATAATACTGTGAAATTGTGAAAATTATGATAATGCCCTGTTAGTGTAAGAGCCCTTTACACTCGTACCCTTTACACCCGTACCAGGTTGAAATGGTAGAATTGGTAGAATTTAGAATTTATATGTACAGCATGGCGTGAAATGCAACTGTTAAATTATATGCGATGTCTACATTTGGCTTCTCTACGGCCTCTGCATGATGGATCAACGCTCAGGGTGGGGACAGACAGCTCATCTTAGTATGGAGCGCAGTTCACAATGCATGTAGACCTATCATCTCATCATGGTAACTTTAGCTAGGCCAACATTTGCTGCAGCATAGTCTATGCTACAATAATATAAAGACCGAATTTGTGTCTTATTTACCCATCTCCATCTGGCTTTCACCTTATTTTTTTAATTGTAAAGATTATAATTTTTTAATAGCAACTGCAGAGTCTTAAAACAGCATATCACTCAAATATCTCTTTAAATCGGTGCACGCGTGAGCACTCTCACGCAGTCATTCTCACTCTATATCTAGATCATTCTGTTCTAGATTGATACACTACATGACCAAAAGAATGTGGACACCTACTCGTCGAACATCTCATTCCAAAATCATGGGCATTAATATCTACTTGGTCCCCCTTTTGCTGCTATAATAGCCTCTACTCTTCTGGGAAGGCTTTCCACTAGACGTTGGAACCCAACTACCTCATTCCCATATTGTTATTTATTTTTTGCTCCTTTGCACCCCAGTATCTTTACTTGCACATCATCTTCTGCACATCTATCACTCCAGTGTTAATGCTAAATTTAAATTATTTCGCCACTATGGCCTATTTATTGCCTTACCTCCATAATCTTAGTACATTTGCACACACTGTATATAGATTTTTCTATTGTGTTATTGACAGTACATTTGTTTATCTCATGTGTAACTCTGTGTTGTTTGTGTCGCACTGTTTTGCTTTATCTTGGACAGGTCGCAGTAGTAAATGAGAACTTGTTCTCAACTACAAACTGACTTGTTGGAAAGGTGGTTAAATAAAGGTGAAATAAAAAATGTAAAAAAGTCTGTGGGGACTTGCTTCCGTTCAGCCACAAGATCATTAATGAGGTCAGGCTATTAGATTATTATGCCTGGCTCGCAGTCGTAATTCCAATTAATCCCAAAGGTGTTCGATGGGGTTGAGGTCAGGGCTCTGTACAGGCCAGTCAAGTTCTTCCACACCGATCTCGACAAACCATTTCTGTATGGACCTCGCTTTGTGAACGGGGTCATTGTCATGCAGAAACAAGGAAAGGGCCTTCCCCAAACTGTTGCCACAACGTTTGAAGCACAGAATCGTCTAGAATGTCATTGTATGCTGTAGTGAGTTAGTAGTGAGTGTTGCAACCGAGGATAGCTGATATTTACGTGCTACTCACTTCAGCACACGGCAATCCGTTCTGTGAGCTTGTGTGGCCACTTCGCGGATGAGCCGTTGTCGCTCCTAGATGTTTCCACTTCACAATAACAGCACTCACAGTTGACCAGGGCGGCTCTAGCAGGGCAGAAATTTTACAAACTGACTTGTTGGAAAGGTGGCATCCTATGACAGTGCCATGTCAATGAGATCTTGAGTAAGGTCATTCTACTGCAAATGTTTGTCTATGGACGTTGCATGGCTGTGTGCTTGATAGTATACACATGTCCACTAATTTGATGGGATTTCCTCATACTTTTCTATATATAGTGTATATAGCCCTATATATACAGTGCCTTTGGAAAGTATTCAGACCCCTCATCAATTTACACACAATACCACATAATGATGAAGTGAAAACAGGTTTGTAAACATTTTTGCAAATGTATTAAAAATTAAAAACAGAAATACCTTATTTAAATAAGTATTCAGCACCTTTGCTATGAGACTCGAAATTGAGCTCAGGTGCATCCTGTTTCCATTGATCATTCTTGAGATGTTTCCACAACTTGACTTGAGTCCATCTGTGGTAAATTCATACACTTGTCTATATAAGGTCCTACAGTTGACAGTGCATGTCAGAGCAAAAACCAAGCCATGAGGTCGAAGGAATTGTCCGTAGAGCTCCGAGGCAGGATTGTGTCGAGGCATAGATCTGGGGAAGAATACCAAAAAATGTCTGCAGTATTGAAGGTCTCCAAGAACACAGTAGCCTCCACCATTCTTAAATGGAAGAAGTTTGGAACCACCAAGACTCTTCTTAAGCTGGCAGCCCGGCCAAACTGAGCAATCGGGGGAGAAGGGCCTTGGTCAGGGAGGTGACCAAGAACCCAATGGTCACTCTGACAAAGCTCTAGAGTTCCTCTGCGGAGATAGGAGAACCTTCCAGAAGGACAACCATCTCTGCAGCACTCCACCAATTTGGCCTTTATGGTAGAGTGCCCAGATGGTAGCTGCTCCTCAGTTAAAGGCACATGACAGCCGGCTTGGAGTTTGCCAAAAGGCACCTAAAGACTCTAAGACCATGAGAAACAAGATTCTCTGGTCTGATGAATCCAGGGTTGAACTCTTGGGCCTGAATGTCAAGCGTCACGTCTGGAAGAAACCTGGAACCATTCCTAAATTCCTGGAACCATTCCTATTCCTGTGAAGCATGGTGGTGGCAAAATCATACTCTGGGGATATTTTTCAGCAGCAGGGACTGGGAGACTAGTCAGGATCGAGGCAAAGATGAACGGTGCAAAGTACAGAGAGATTCTACTCCAGACCTCAGACTAAGACGAAGGTTCACTTTCCAACAGGACAATGACCCTAAACACAGACAATGCAGGAGAGGCTTCAGGACAAGTCTCTGAATGTCCTTGAGTGGCCCAGCCAGAGCCCAGGTTTGAAGCCGATCGAACATCACTGGAGAGATTTGAAAATAGCTGTGTAGCAATGCTCCCAATCCAACCTGACAGAGCTTGAGAGGATCTGCAGAGTGGGATAGGAGAAACACCCCATATACTGGTGTGCTAAGCTTGTAGCGTCATACCCAAGAGGACTCGAGGCTGTAATCGCTGCCAAAGGTGTTTCAAAGTACTGTGTAAAGGGACTGAATGCTTATGTAAATGGGATATTTCATTTTTTATACACATGTGCAAAAATTGGATGAGGGAAAAAATAAATCTAATACGTTTTAGAATAAGGCTGTAACATTACAAAATGTTGAAAAAGGCAAGGGGTCTGAATACTTTTAGAATACACTGTATACTTTATAATGCTTTTGAATGACACTTCCTGTTTTGGTGGAAATACTGGGTTACTGGGAAGAAATGTGATTTAGTCTCTGGATAGAACGTTTGTAAAATACCACAAAAATAAAATGTTCTACGCTATTGGGCACTGATTAACACCTCAATTGTGGCAGTACAGTAACATGCTATACATGACAGAGTTCTGGCTCTGCGCTTCACAGCGCTGTATGGGTTTTGACTGACAGGCATTATGAACACATGCACCGCACACGATATGAAGTTGCCCACATCCCTCAGGCTAATTGGGCAACTTTTGCTAATTTTTTTATGTCTGAGTGAGGGAAATGCTGTAGATTAAAAGGACTCTATGTCTTTTGAGATATGAGACATTGATGATTATAATTAATACCGCTTTGATGTCATACAAGCAAGCCAAACACCTGTGAGTCCAAATGTGCACTTCACATTTCCATATCATAAAATGAATGTCATACACAGGTCTATGTTTATGATCAATGTGTTTGATGTACAGTTGTTCTAGCCTATGTTTGTATTTTTTTTTTTTTTTACCTTTATTTAACTAGGCAAGTCAGTTAAGAACAAATTCTTATTTTCAATGACAGCCTAGGAACAGTGGGTTAACTGCCTTGTTCAGGGGCAGAACAACAGTTTTGTATATTATATTGTGAAGAAAATGTGCAGTCATGTCAGGTGAACTGTTGTGTCCTCGCATTTTTACCATCATCTCAAAACCTTTAAATTGCTAACATGGTTATGCATATGCTTTTTCATATTTCTTCTGAAAGAAAACTTACAATTTAGCCATATCCATATAAGTCAATCCCCACGAGCGTAAAGGATTAAAAATACTGGCTGAAATTTCAGCCTGTTTTGGCCTTCCATGGAGGTAAATGAGTTAATAGACCAATAAGAAAGAGAGTTTTCAGTTTTCCCCTCCCCATTCAAACCGCTCGGAGACAGAATTCTTGCTTGAGAAATAGCCTTTTGCTAAGAAGCTTTTTTTGTTCCTTTTTGACCATTGTAATTAAAAAGAATTACTGAGGTACTTCATTGTTACCCAGAAATGATTTGATATTGAGATAAAATGGCTGCATTGGATCTTTATTACCTTTAATACAAAACATTATGCTTGATAGCAAAGTCTGGTGTACCATTCATGAACATTTTATCTCATAAAGATCTATTTTTAGAGTTTAGCACTAAATAGAAACTAGTACATTTTTCCTTGTGATCTTCATACTCACTAAATGTGTCTGTTGATCTGCATATGGGTCTGTCTTCCCGTGTGATGGAAAATACATTTTTTAAATAACTTAGAAAAGTTTTTCTTTAAAATGTAAAATACTTCTAGCAGGACCATTATATCAAATATTAAGGTCAGAAAGTGTTATTATCATCAGTGTCCACCTGCAAAGAATTAAGTAGTGAATTCTGGTAGTGCTCTACATTCTGAGTGTTACGGAAGAAGCCATTCACTATGAATGAGAGGAGGGCATGGGAAGGGGGGATGGAGGAAGAGAGGGAGGGGGTGGAGGTATAAAGCGAACTGGGGATGAGAATCTGCCCGAGGCACATCGATTAGGTCTGACACAGCAGGGACAGGCCTAAGGCCAGACAGGTCTCTCTGTTTGTTTGTTTGTGTGTGTGTGTGTGTGTGTGTGTGTGTGTGTGTGTGTGTGTGTGTGTGTGTGTGTGTGTGTGTGTGTGTGTGTGTGTGTGTGTGTGTGTGTGTGTGTGTGTGTGTGTGTGTGTGTGTGTGTGTGTGTGTGTGTGTATTTATGCCTACATCCATGCATGTGTGTGTGTCTCTGGAGCCAGGTCTCCACTGACCACAGGGACCTCGGAGCTGTCAGCAGTGTTTAGCCTGGATACAGTGCCGGGTCTCCCCAGTGACTCCTCTCTGACTCAGAGAGACAGACGGCGGTCCCCAGGCCAGGGCCTGCAGCCCACACACCTGGGCTGTGTCTCAAATAGCACTCTAATCCCTATATCGTGCACTACTTTTGACCAGGGCCTGTAGGGCGTTGGTCAAAAGTAGTGCACTATATAGGAAATTGGTCAAATGCAGTGACCTATATATGGAATAGTGTGGCATTTTGTATGCACAACTGACCCCACTGGGAGAGAGGCTTTGCCAGCAGCAGCAGTTCCTGGATGGGAGACCAGATGCTGCTGGAAGTGGTGTTGGAGGGCCAGTAGGAGGCACACTTTCCTCTGGTCTAAAAAAATATCCCAATGCCCCAGGGCAGTGATTGGGGACACTGCCCTATGTAGGGTGCCGTCTTTCGGATGGGACGTTAAACGGGTGTCCTGACTCTCTGAGGTAGTTAAAGATCTCGTGGCACTTATCGTAAGAGTAGGGGTGTTAACCCTGGTGTCCTGGCTAAATCCCCAATCTGGCCCTCAAACCATCACGGTCACCTAATAATCCCCAGTTTACAATTGGCTCATTCATCCCTCTCCTCTCTCCTGTAACTATTCCCCGGGTCGTTGCTGCAAATGAGAACGTGTTCTCAGTCAACTTACCTGGTAAAATAACAAATAAATAAATACACGACCACACCACACAGTCCTCTTCATTTGACTAAGGAGAGGCAGCTCGAGTATATATCAGCCATGTAAAGCCAGAAATGTCATGGAGGCTGATAGGAAAATGTGTGGTTACGAAAGAAACAAG
Source organism: Oncorhynchus gorbuscha (assembly GCF_021184085.1). Lineage (NCBI taxonomy): Eukaryota > Metazoa > Chordata > Actinopteri > Salmoniformes > Salmonidae > Oncorhynchus > Oncorhynchus gorbuscha. The sequence goes on along the minus strand of NC_060185.1, from coordinate 67,758,650 downwards.
CGGACAAGTTGTAAGAGAAGAATAAATTAAGTAAGGAGGGAGAGGGAAGGAGGAAGAAGTGAAAGAAGTAGAAGGGGAGGAAGGGAAAATGGATGCTTTTGAATAAGAATCCAAGCAAGAAAAAGAACATCAATATTTTGAGGAACTGTAGTCTAACTTGAAGTAGACAGAGCCTTTTCTCCATAAGCCCCAAGCGTTGCTCCCAAACCCGGAAGAAACCTAGAAAGCCTTCTTTGAGGCTGCTTTAGAGAAACGCAGGGCGTAATCTACTTTCTCTTTCGCCCGAAGCGTAACAAAGAGCGAGAGAAGACTGTTTGTGATGCTAATTCTCCAGGAATAAATATGCACACAAATTCAGAAATGCCTTTTAGAGAGAGAATGAGAGAGAGAGCACAAGAAAGGGAGGAATCTGGCACTAATCCTTTACATTTCTATAGTAGAGGTAATGTGGATGCACTGCAAAATAATCATCACATTGTTGATAATAAAATATGAATGGGACTAAATGGGACCCAAACATACAATCTCATGTTAAATCATTACATTGGAAGGATGGTTTCAACTAGTGCTGAGCGATCAGTGCTTTTTGAGGTCTTTTCGGTTGAAAGTAAATAAGGCATAATTTTATGACTATTGAATACCAACTATCAATCACTTAGATCATGTATTTTTCAGGTAGAGATACCTCGCAAAGCAACTGCTCTCTATCCCTCTCAATAAAGCATTCTTCTATCTTTTCTCTCTCTCTCTCTCTCTCTCTCCATGTCTGCCGCTCACTAACCTAATGTAGCAGGCTAAAAAGAAACACACAGACCGGACAAGTGGATGCGCAATGGATTATGGTCATTGCAGTTCATTACCATGTCTTCTGCACGAAACTATTTTGAATATTAGCCTGTTGGAACCTACAACATCGCACAGTTTAGGCTTGATCTGATTTATCTCTAGAGAAACTGCTCAATGTGCACATTGAGCTCACAGAAGATGAAAAAATAACAATGTCAATCAAGTTGTTTAAAAACCCCAAAATCTACACATAGCATACAAGACAAAAGACAATCCACATACAGTGCCTTCAGAAAGTACTCACAACACTCTAATTATTCCACATTTTGTTGTGTTACGGCCTAAATAAAACATTTATTAAATTGTTGTTTTTTCTCCATCTACACGCAATACCCCATAATGACAAAGTGACATTTTTGCAAATGTATTGAAAATGTATATTTCATAAATATTTCATTTACATAAGTATTCACAACCCTGAGTCAATACTTTGTAGAAGAACCTTTGGCAGAGATTACAGCTGTTTATACAACAGGTGGGTCTAATTCTGAATGCTGATTGGTTAAAAGTGCATTCCAGGACACAGGCTAAATCTATGACGTTAAAATGCATATTTACTCTGTTCCATCTGACAGCGTAATCCACTGTCTCATCAGCCCAGCCAGGCAAGTTACAAACTTGATCTCCACTATAAAAAGCACCTAGACATTATTTCACATTTCTTTTAGACTAACATTTTGTTTTCAAAAGCGGAGATTTGTATAAACCTTGCTGTCTGTCTCTCCTACATTTGCAACGTTGTTTCAATATTCAAATTCGATCTCCGACTGTCCCATAGTAATGAACGTATAGGGGTCGGGAGTCGGGTCGAGAGAGGGTCAGCCAGTCGTAATCATGAATAAACTAGCATCATTTTTATGGATATAAACAAAGAAATGTCAATTGAAAAAAGGTCCAACGAAACGAATTGCAGCCAGTTTGCAGTCTTTCCGACTTCAGTTTGAAGTTATTGTGTTAGCTGTGTTGCTGGCTAGCTCCTCTGAACAACAGGTCCTCTGAACAACAGTGTCCTAGCGAGAGAGCATACTTTCTATGCCAGGCGAAATTGCGCATCATTAGCTCCTTGTAATGGATGTATCCAAATAAATGTCACTAGAAAACAGCTTAAACAAATGCAGCTACTGTTGTTATTCTGTCTGCATGTTACGGTTTTCTTCAGTCGAAGGAGAGTCGGACCAAAATGCAGCGTGGTAATTTCCATACATGTTTATTGAACGACAAAAACACGAACAATACAAAACAACAAACGGAACATGAAAACCTATACAGCCTATCTGGTGACTACAAACACAGAGACAGGAACAATCACCCACGAAATACTGAAAGAATATGGCTGCCTAAATATGGTTCCCAATCAGAGACAACGATAATTACCTGACTCTGATTGAGAACCGCCTAAGGCAGCCATAGACTATAGTAGACACCCCCAAGACTAAACACACCACAAAAACCCATGTCACACCCTAGCCTGACCAAATAAATGAAGATAAACACCATATATTTCGACCAGGGCGTGACACTGCACTGTTTGACGTGACTGTAAGTTAGCCGTAGTTGAATAGCTAGCAGGCAATGGATAAGAATGTTGCCAGCAAGGCAATGGAACATTTAGAACGAACGACTGGTTCGCTTCCATAGACACAGAAAAAAAAGACTGAACAACTGGGTTGCATCTCTGGCAACCAAACCAATAGAACGAACGACCAGCTGGCATGGGTAGCAACCCTAGATTTGTTTCAGGACTATATCGTATGAAAGAATGAAATACTATAAATAAATTAATGTGAAATATGAAAATATGTCAATCATTATTTAAATATGTTGGTAACCCATTGTATAAAAGTTGATAATGACCGAGAAGCCGATGTTTGGAGGATATATTGGCATTGGTATTGTTAGGTCCGAGACGAAGTCAAATGTTGCACACTTTGATTGTGCAACATTTGCCCATTACGCTTTACAGAATTCTTCAAGCTCTAAATTAGTTTTACCATTTTTAGGTCTGCCATCGATTTTCAAGTAGATTTAAGTCAAAACTCGACCACTCAGGAACATTCACTGTCTTTTTGGTAAGCAAGTCCAGTTAAGATTTGGTCTTGTGTTTTAGGTTATTATCCTGCTGAATTGTAAATTCATCATCAGGCTGAACCAGGTTCTCTTCTAGGAATTTGCCTGTGCTTAGCTCTATTCTGTTTCTTTTTTATCCTGAAAAACTCCCCAGTCCTTAGCTATAACAAGCATACACATAACATGATGCAGCCAACACTATGCTTGAAAATATGGAGAGTGGTACTCAGAAGTGTGTTTTATTGGATATGCCCAAAACATAACACTTTATATTTAGGACAAAATGTTAATTGCTTTTCACATTTTTTTGCAGTATTACTTTGGTGCCTTGTTGCAAACTGGAAGCATGGTTTGGAATATCTTTATTCTGTACAGTTTTCTACTAACACAGCAATTAAACTCTGTAACTGTTTTGAAGTCACCATTGGCCTCATGGTGAAACCCCTAAGTGTTTTCCTTCCTCTTCGGCAAATGAGTTAGGTAAGAAGCCAAAGCGAAATTCCTAACTTCACCATGCTCAAAGGGATATTCAATGTCTGCTTCAGAACTTATTTAGGGTTGCCATAAGAAAGGAGTTGGATACTTATTGACTCAAGACATTTCAGCTGTTATTTTTAAAATTAATTTGTAAACATTTCAAAAAATAGAAATCCACTTTGACGTTATGGGGTATTGTGTGTAGGCCATTGAAAAGAAAATCTACATTTAATCAAATCTAAATTCAGAATGTAACACAAAATGTAGAAAAAGGGGTGTGAATATTTTCTGAAGGCACTGTATTAGGGGACAACCTGCTTGTCTATAAAAAAAGACATAAATGCCTGGTTATTCTTCCTTCCCTTTCCTCCTACTCTTTCTCTTCTATGCCTCCCCCGTACAAGATATACTGTATATAGGACCGAGTGAAGGAGTTGCCTTGGCCAAGGACTTATACCAAAGTCAATCCAAAAGGGGATAGTCATAATGTCCCATTAGAAACACACTAAAATGTACTGTTTCACATTGAGAGCTAAGTTTGGCATGGAAAACAAGCCAGGCCGAAGTGATTCCCTTTTATCGTGCACATAAAAGTGGTGTCGAGCCGAAGCAAAGAAATTCAATGACAAAGGCATTTCATAGTGTCAGTGATTATATAAAATCAGCTACAGCATTAGGTTGAGTTAAAATAACATCAATTCTGAAATCAAAAGTCATATTTTCCGTGTAAGGGAAAAAAAGCTAATCATTGCAATAACGACAAGCAAACAAATGTAAACATAGGAAACTCATATGAATTACCTTAGACTATCCTGTGTAGCTTATCAATAAACAGCCACCCAACAAGCCACTGGCAGAGGGGTGGGACAAAACTCAAAACTCACCCACATCTTCAAATATCAGATGGACTTGACCATATGCGCTACTCATAGGAAGTAGGAACAACACACCTTTAAAAGAAATCACACTCAGAAATCTGACAGGGCTGATCAGCACGCAATGTTATATGTAATATATGTTTGAGACAACATTGTCGCAGCCTACCCAGCTATGTTAGAATTACAGTTAGTCCGAGCGTCTGAGCCAGCTGCATTTTGAGTGTAAAACATTGGGGTAGAGTCTGCACCTTTTCTCAAACAGGTCAGTATATTTATCAGAGGGTTTGCAGGATAATTTGCTCTACAATTTAATCGCTCACACCTCGTATTGAAAGGGTGTCTATGCATTGTAATCGCTGACGTTAAAATAAAATAAAACGTTATTCGTCACATACTTTGTAAGCAACAGGCGTGGACTAATAATGAAATGCTTACTTATGGGCCCTTCCCAACAATGCATAGAGAAAGAAAACAGAGAAATAATAGAAAAGTGGAACACGTAATAATAAAAGTAATAATAAATACACAATGAGTAATGATAACTTGGCTATATGCACGGGGTACCAGTATCGAGTCGATGTGCCGGGGTACGAGGTAATTGAGGTAGATATGTACATATAACTAGGAATAAAGTGACTAGGCAACAGGATAGATAATAAATATTACCAGCAGCGTCTGTGATGAGTTAAAAAAGGTTTGTGCAAAAAGCGTTCATGCAGATTGTCTGGGTAGTGATTTGGTTAACTATTTAAGTAACTATTTAGCAGTCTTATGGCTTGGGGATAGAAGCTGTTCAAGGACCTGTTGATTCCACATTTTGTGCATCGGTACTGCTTGCTGTGTGGTAGCAGAAAGAACAGTTTATGACTTGGGTGACTGAAGTCTTTGACCATTTTTAGAGCCTTCCTCTGACACTGCGTGGTATAGAGGTCCTGGATGGCAGGGAACTCGGCCCCAGTGATGTGTTAGGATAGTACTACTACCCTCTGTAGCGCCTTGTGGTCGGATGCCAAGCAGTTGTCATACCAAGCGGTGATGTAGCCAGTCAAGATGTTCTCAATGGTGCAGCTGTGTAACTTTTTGAGCATCTGAGGGCCCATGCCAAAACTTTTCAGCCTCCTGAGGGTGAACAGGCGTTGTCGTCCCTTCTTCCCAACTGTGTTGAAACCTGTCCTATGCGCAACCAAGATAAACACAGCAGAATAATCACTCACGGTTCTAAAAAAACACTGTGTTGTTGGTTAAAACTTGCTATTCATGTAAAAAAAAACAAGGAATGGGTTTCTTGGTTACAATATTCATAAAATAGTTTCCACAATCACTCTGCATACTGTTCAAAAGGTTTTTGTGTGCCCTGCTTATAGTCCATGACCCTAGTCCAGTCTGCATGAGAAGGACCCTGAAGAGGCAGTAAGTTTGTTTTGAGCTGCTCTAAAATGTCTGTATTGGTTTCATTGTCAAACATTGTCATCCGTGGTTCTGTTTGAAATTTCACTTGCCATACATCTCACATTTCTAGACAATACGCATTGTACTGGGTCTTCACCTGATCACACCGTTGTGTGAATGGAGATTTCACTGGGTTCACTATTATTTTGGTGAGACGTGAACTGTTAAACAATGCAAAAGGACAGACTGTGCCTGCATTTGTTTGTCATTGTCGTATTGACTGAAACATGAGCTGCTGTTGCCTTAAATGGACTCCCTAGTCCATGAGAAGTGCGACACCGGCTGGGAGTTTGAATATGGGGGCGGCAGAACATGTGTCTTGGGGTGCTGCTGTGCTCTCCACAGTCGCCTGAAAAGCCAACACCACTATTGTTGTCTGAAATGTCACCAGTACCTGAATGGTCGGCCTCAAAGCAGAGCTTTTTCCAAAGCGTCAGCACTCGCTCTTAGGAGCATTTTGCATTTTCAACATTTTACTCATGTTTCTTTTCCCGAGAAAAGTTTTGGGAACGCATCTCATTAGAGAAGAGTTCCAAAAGGTGTATCTTTCCCTTATCTGCCTTCAAATGCTGTAAGCAAGTGCACACTAACCTCTAGAATTCCTCTGCCTCTTTGTGATGCATGCCAATTGTTTGCCAGGAATCAAGTATTGCATAGCTTTCAAATTAATATTAAGGCCATTCTTATCTTTCTTGATCAGCTTTTGGAACAAATCATTAATATGAGATTTCCCGAACTGAAAAAGGTCTGTAGCTTGCACCTTATCCATTGTATAGGTTAGGGGTTCCTTATAGATCAGAGAATCAAATGGAATTATCAATCAAAACTTTCTACAGACCGGTGGGTATACAACACTGAAGGATACGTCAATCCTCTCCATTAGATCTTTACATGCAAATGTGGACTTTTCCAAATTGCAAAAAGCTTAAAATTATAATAAAATCACCCACGCCGGACCGGATTTATAAAGTTATTAATATAATCCACAAATTCATAATGATATATCACTAGGTGCCACGCTTTACTGTACTGTAGTGCTAAATAATGTATAACAATCTACATTTGATAAACCTACAGTTATGGTCAGAAGTTTACATACACTTAGGTTGGAGTCATAAAAACTACTTTTTCATCCACTCCACACATTTATTGTTAACAAACTATAGTTTTGGCAAGTCGGGTAGGACATCTACTTTGTGCATGAAACAAGTAATTTTTTCAACAATTGTTTCTGAGACAGATTATTTCACTGTATCACAATTCCAGTAGGTCAGAACATCACATACACTAAGTTCACTGAGCCTTTAAACAGCTTGGAAAAATCTAGAAATGTCATAGCTTTAGAAGCTTTTGTTGGGATAATTGACATAATTTGAGTCAATCGGAGGTGTACCTGTGGATGTATTTCAAGGCCTACCTTCAAACTCAGTGCCTCTTTGCTTGACATCATGGGAAAATCAAAATAAATCAGCCAAGACCTCAGAAAAACAATTGTAGACCTCCACAAGTCTGGTTCATCCTTGGGAGCAATTTACAAACACCTGAAGGTGCCACATTCATCTGTACAAACAATAGTATGCAAGTATAAACACCATGGGACCAAACACCCAAGCAGGAAGGAGACGTGTTCCGTCTCCTAGAGATGAACGTACTTTGGTGCGAAAAGTGCAAATCAATCCCAGAACAACAGCAAAGGACCTTGTGAAGATGCTGGAGGAAACAAGTACAAAAGTATCTATCCACAGTAAAACGAGTCCTATATTAACATAACCTGAAAGGCCGTAAGAATGGAAGATGCCACTGCTCCAAAACCACCATAAAAAAGGCAGACTACGGTTTGCAACTGCTCATGGGTACAAAGATCATACTTTTTGGAGAAATGTCCTCTGGTCTGATGAAACAAAAAATACAACCGTTTGACCATAATGACCATCGTTATGTTCGTAGGAAAATGGGGGAGGTTTGCAAGCTGAAGAACACCATCCCAACCATGAAGCACGGGGGTGGGAGCATCATGTTGTGGGGGTGCTTTGCTGTATGAGGGACTGGTGCACTTCACAAAATAGATGGCATCACAAGGAAAGAAAATTACGTGGATATATTGAAGCAACATCTCAAGACATCCTTCAGGAAGTTAAAGCTTGGTTGCTTGGTTGCAAATGTGTCTTCCAAATGGACAATGACCCCAGCATACTTCCAAGGTTGTGGAAAAATGGCTTATGGACAACAAATTTAAGGTATTGGAGTGGCCATCACAAAGCCCTGACCTCAATCACATTGATAATTTGTGGGCAGAACTGAAAAAGCGTGTGCGAGCAAGGAGGCCTACAAACCTGACTCAGTTACACCAGCTCTGTCAGGAGGAACGGGACAAAATTCAACTTATTGTGGGAAGCTTGTGGAAGGCTACCCGAAACGTTTGACCCATTTTAAAGGCAATGCTACCAAATACTAATTGAGTGTATGTAAACTTCTGACCCACTGGGAATGTGATGAAAGATATAAAAGCTGAAATAAATCATTGTCTCTGTAATGGTTTTCTGGTGAAAGAGAGGCGGACCAAAATGCAGCGTGGTTAGTTTTGTACATCTTTAATAAAGATGAAAGTACAACAATCTACAAAACAAGAAATGTGACAAAACCAAACCAGTCCTATCTGGTGCCACAAACAAAGACAGGAACAATCACCCACAAAACCCAACACAAAACAGGCTACCTAAATATGGTTCCCAATCAGAGACAATGACTAACACCTGACTCTGATTGAGAACCATATCAGGCCAAACATAGAAATAGACAAACCAGACACACAACATAGAATGCCCACCCAGCTCACGTCCTGACCAACTGTAAGGGTTTTCCTGTGGTGAAGGAGAAGCGGACCAAAATGCAGCGTGGTGGTTATTCATGTTCTTTGATAAAGGAAGTAAACAATGAAATAACTAACAAAACAATAAATGTGCGAAAACCTAAACAGTCCTATCTGGTGCAAACACAGAGACAGGAACAATCACCCACAAACACACAGTGAAACCCAGGCTACCTAAGTATGATTCTCAATCAGAGACAACTAATGACACCTGCCTCTGATTGAGAACCATACTAAGCCGAAACATAGAAATACCCCAAAACATAGAACAGACATAGACGGCCCACCCAACTCACGCCCTGGCCATACTAAATAAATACAAAACAAAGGAAATAAAGGTCAGAACGTGACACCAACACTAAAACAAGGAAAACACACCCGAATGATGGTCAGAACGTGACAGTCTCTACTATTATTCTGACATTTCACATTCTTAAAATAAAGTGGTGATCCTAACTGACCTAAGACAGGGAATTTTTCTCGGATTAAATGTCAGGAATTGTGAAAAACTGAGTTTAAATGTATTTGGCTAAAGTGTATGTAAACTTCCGACTTCATAATAATAATGCAAGCATTATTTAATAACTTTATAAAATGTTTTAAATCACATACAAGGTATACAGCTTAAGTTACAAGGCAATACGGACATGAACATAGCATTCACAGTCTAGGCATATAGATAGTCGGGTTTATCAAATTTAGATTGCTAAAGCTGCAATGTGTAACTTATTGGGTGAACTGACAAAATTCACATAGAATTAAGAGTTATAGATCTGTCATTCTCATTGAAAGAAAGGCAAGTCTATGAAGCGGTAGGTAGATCTGTTCTATGTTTGCTAATTCTATGCTTCCCATTCTTAAGTTTGGGTTTTGCATAATTTATTTTTGGTTTTGTACACCATGTTCAACCACCTGAAAATACCATATTTTGGGTTATTGAAAGGATATTTAACAGTGGTTTAGATGGTACAATGATTCTTGTTTTGTAACAAACTGAAATTAGACAAACTATTAGAATTCTGGCAACAATGAAATGGCGGAGTGATTTCTAAGTATTGCACCTTTAAATACTATTTAGCACTACAGTGAAAGTGCACAGCGATGAGCTTGATGCTCCTTTCCAATAGATATCAAAGGTCTTATTCTGGTGACCCGTTTGAATTTTGTTTTGCGGAAACACACCTCTGGTGAGAAAATGTACATATTTTCTTTATCGGATGGAAACGTAGCTAGTATGTTCTATGTATGTGCTAAAATGATTGGAACCCTTGATAAAGATGAGCAGAAAAGACTGCATAAAATAAATCATATAAATACTGAGTTATATTGTATGCTCAACATATTTTTTGGAATGTTCTTGTTCTATACTAATACAATTTCTCATAGAAATATAATTTGTTTAACAAGTAATTTTATTGGCACCCTCAAGATTCTTATGAATAAAATGAAACAAAATAACATCTACATTAACATCAACTTTTTTTTTTAAATTAACCTCAACTTAAGGTCAAAAGGCTTCCTTATGGTGTTGCCTGTGCTCCAGTTATTTTTCAGAAAATTGTGGATCAGATCCTATAAGGTAATGGGGTAATCTGCTGTCTTGGAGATACACTTATCACATGGCATGACACAGAAGAGCAAATGAGATATTTTGAAGAAAGTGCTCAAAAGACTCAAAGTCTGCAATCGGAAGGTTAAAAGAGAGAAATGTTCTTTCTTCCAGAACGGCGTAGCCTATCTAGGTCATGTGATAGATGCAGAGGGGATACACCCCATGAAACAGAAAACTGAAGCTATTGAGAAGGCTCCCATTCCTACAAACACCACTGAGTTCAGATCTTTTCTTTCATTACTTAACTATTATGGCAAATTCATTCCAAATCTGTCTACCATAGTTAAGCCTATGACTGATCTACTGCAGAAAGAAGTGAAATGGGAATGGTCACAGAAAAGCCAAAGGAGGAAGCTAAGAGACATCTACTTCCTAGCCAGGTGTTGGTTCACTACAACCCGGAGCTACCGCTCATACTTGCCTGTGATGCTTCAACGGTAGGAACCGGCTCTGTTGTATCTGCTGTCATGTTGGAAATAAACCGTCTTCCTGATGTTCATGCTTTATACTGTCGAGTTCTCTTTGCAAGAACCTTCTTCCTTTAACCAGGAATGCAACAACTAGCATTATCAATCTGTTATTACCTGAGCATATAGACTGGGAGGATTGTCTCTATATAGGTTGGTAGTATTTCCAGTGGAAATGTTGCATTCGGTCTTGTTTGAATCCACACAATAAGTAAAGTGGGAGCTTGTACCACCAGGAGACGAGCCATGGTGTCTGCCTTATTTGCATCAATGATTTGTTGCAGCCAGATTGGAGAATGGCTGGGAGAGAGGTGATTAGTAAATTACCTGGGCCTCGTTTCCCAGTTACGATGTAACTTAATCATTATAATGACCGGATGAATCAGTATTTACCAGATGAATCAGTATTTACGAGCCAACTTTTTAAGAGTGTGACCCAAACAAGCACGTGGAGAGAACGTTCACTAAGTGTGTTGTTAAACCATGACTCAAAACTGATATGATCGAAAGAATATCAGTGCTGGGCCCAGATTCACAAAACACTTATTTTGCAAAAACTTAAGAAGTTCATTAAGAAAAAAAAAGAAAGTGCATAAGATGAGTGAAATTCCTCAACAGTATCTTAAGATTTAATGATTTTCTTATGAACTTCTCAAATATCTTCTTACAAATCTTCTTACGATGCTTGTTTCTAGGCAACCATTTTAGCTAGCTATCTAGCTAGCAATGGCAATCATGTTAGCATATTTCTTACTCAAATCAAAATCAAATCAATTTATTTATAAAGCCGTTATTACATCAGCTGATATCTCAAAGTGCTGTACAGAAACCCAGCCTAAAAACCCCAAAAACAAGCAATGCAGTTGTAGAAGCATGGTGGATAGGAAAAACTCCCTAGAAAGGCCAGAACCTAGGAAGAAACCTAGAGAGGAACCAGGCAATGAGGGGTGGCCAGTCCTCTTCTGGTTGTGCCTGTTCATAGATGACCAGCAGGGTCAATTAATAATAATCACAGTGGTTGTCGAGGGTGCAACAGGTCAGCACCTCAGGAGTAAATGTCAGTTGGCTATTCATAGCCGATCATTCAGAGTATCTTTACTGCTCCTGCTGTCTCTATAGAGAGTTGAAAACAGCGGGTCTGGGACAGGTAGCACGTCCGGTGAACAGGTTGGGGTTCCATAGCCGCAGGCAGAACAGTTGTAACTGGAGCAGCAGCACGGCCAGATGGACTGGGGACAGCAAGGAGTCATCAGGCCAGGTAGTCCTGAGGCATGGTCCTAGGGCTCAGGCCCTCCGTGAGAGAGAAGGAAAGAAAGAATTAGAGAGAACATATTTAAATTCACACAGGACACCGGATAAGACAGGAGAAATACTCCATATATAACAGACTGACCCTAGCCCCCCGACACATAAACTACTGCAGCATAAATACTGGAGGCTGAGACAGGAGGGTTCGGGAGACTCTGTGGCCCCATCCGACGATACCCCCGGACAGGGCCAAACAGGCAGGATATAACCCCACCCACTTTGCCAAAGCACAGCCCCCACACCACTTGATGGATATCTTCAACCACCAACTTACCATCCTGAGATGAGGCCGAGTATAGCCCACAAAGATCTCCGCCATGGCACAACCCAAGGGGGGCGCCAACCCAGACAGGAAGATCACGTCAGTGACTCAACCCACTCAGGTGACGCACCCCTCCTAGGGACGGCATGGAAGAGCACCAGTAAGCCAGTGACTCAGCCCCTGTAATAGGGTTAGAGAGGGGAACCGGCCAGGCAGAGACAGCAAGGGTGGTTCGTTGCTCCAGTGCCTTTACATTCACCTTCACACTCCTGGGCTAGACTACACTGATTCATAGGACCTACTGAAGAAATTAGACTTCAATATAGACTTAAAGGTTGAGACCGAGTCTGCGTCTCTCACATGGGTATGGAGACCATTCCATAAAAATGGAGCTCCATAGGAGTATGCCCTGCCTCCAGCTGTTTACTTAGAAATTCTAGGGACAGTTAGGAGGCCTGTGTCTTGTGACCGTAGTATACATGTAGGTATGTATTTCAGGACCAAATCAGAGAGATAGGTAGGAGCAAGCCCATGTAATGCTTTGTAGAGTAGCAGTAAAACCTTGAAATCAGCCATTGCCTTAACAGGAAGCCAGTCTAGAGAGGCTAGCACTGGAGTAATATGATCAAATTTTGGGGGTTCTAGTCAAGATTCTAACAGCCATGCTTAGCACTAACTGACTGAGATCACTGTTCTAAAACAGGTTATTTTGTTTAAAATAATCAATACTGAAACTTTCAGATTAAGTTTGTGAGTGAAGTAAAAATGTTCAATTGCTTTCATGAGCTTTTTCTCTCACTGCACTGAGTTTAAGAAAATGGTTTAGCTATCTTGGAATTAAGAACATTTCCAATAACTTTATTTTCATGAATCTAATTTCTTCTTAACTTTTTGCTTGAGAAACATAATACATAGCGCAATAACATTTCCAATAAACTTTTTGAGAAATAGCAAACGTGCTTCACTTTCTTCTTAGGTCTATAGTGAAGGATAAAATGGCAGTTAAGAAGACATTTCTTCTTCAGAAGGTTTAGTGAATCTGGCTCTCGGATCAGCTTTCTCCTTTCAAATCTTACCTTAACATAGAAATATACCACAATACTGTTGCGCCTTCTTCACCACACTGTCTGTGTGGGTGGACCATTTCAGTTTGTCAGTGATGTGTACGCCAAGGAACTTACAACCTTCCACCTTCTCCACTGCTGTCCCGTCGATGTGGATGGGGGGTGCTCCCTCTGGTGTTTCCTGGAGTACACGATCATCTCATTTGTTTTGTTGACGTTGAGTGAGAGGTTATTTTCCTGACACCACACTCCGAGAGCCCTCACCTCCTCCCTGTAGGCTGTCTCGTCATTGTTGGTAATCAGCCCTACTACTCTTGTGTCATCTGCAAACTTGATGATTGAGTTGGAGGCGTGCATGGCCACTCAGTCAAGGGGGAGAACTGGGAGTCAAGGAAGGGGGCTGAGTACGCACCCGTGTGGGGCCCAGTGTTGAGGATCAGTGAGGTAGCTACTTTCACCACCTGGAGGCGGCCCGTCAGGTTGCCCAGGACCCAATTGCACATGGCAAGGTTAAGACCCAGAGCCTCAAGCTTAATGATGAGCTTGGAGGGTACTATGGTGTTGAATGCTGAGCTATAGTTGCTTGGAGGACGCCAGATGCTAGGGATGCAGTCTGGGCCGGCAGCCTTGCGAGGATTAACACGTTTAAACGTCTTACTCACATCGGCCACAGAAAAGGAGAGCCCACAGTCCTTGGTAGCGGGCTGAGTTGGTGGCACTGTATTATCCTCAAAGTGGCAAAGGAAGACTTTTCTGGAAGCAGGACTTCGGTGTTTGTGTTGTGGCTGGTTTTCCTTTTGTAGTCTGTGATTGTCTGTAGACCCTGCCACATAAGTCTCGTGTTTGAGCTGTTGAATTGCAACTCCACTTTGTCTCTATTACCGACATTTTGCTTGTTTGATTGCCTTGCGGAGGGAATAACTACAATGTTTACATTTGGCCATATTCCCATGTCCCTGCATGGTTAAATGCAGGGACCCGCGCTTTCAGTTTTGCGTGAATGCCGCCATCTATCCATGGTTTCTGGTTAGGGAAGGTTTTAACAGTCACAGTAAGTGCTACATCTCCTATACACATCTTTAAAATCCCACTCAGAGAATCAGCGTATACGGTTGAAGTCGGAGGTTTACATACACCTTAGCCAAATACATTTAAACTCAGTTTTTCACAATCCCTGATATTTAATTCTCATAAAAATTCCTTGTTTTAGGTCAGTTAGGATCACCACTTTATTTTATTAATGTGAAATGTCAGAATAATATTAGAGAGAAAGATTTATTTCAGCTTTTATTTCTTTCATTACATTCCCAGTGGGTCAGAAGTTTACATACACTCAATTAGTATTTGGTAGCATTGCCTTTATATTTGGGTCCAACCTTTTGGGTAGCCTTCCACAAGCTTCCCACAATAAGTTCGGTGAATTATGGCCCATTCCTCCTGACAGAGCTGGTGTAACTGAGTCAGGTTTGTAGGCCTCCTTGCTCGCACACACTTTTTCAGTTCCGCCCACAAATTTTCTATAGGATTGAGGTGAGGGCTTTGTGTTGGCCACTCCAATACCTTGACTTTATTGTCCTTAAGCCATTTTGCCATATGGCTTAACTTTGGAAGTATGCTTGGGGTCATTGTCCATTTGGAAGACCCATTTGCGGCCAAGCTGACTGATGTCTTGAGATGTTGCTTCAATATATCCACATCATTTTCTTTCCTCATGATGCCATCTATTTTGTGAAGTGCACCAGTCCCTCCTGCAGCAAAGCACCCCCACAACATGATGCTGCCACCCCTGTGCTTCACGGTTGGGATGGTGTTCTTTGGCTTGCAAGCCTCCCCCTTTTTCCTCAAAACATAACGATGGTCATTATGGCCAAACAGTTATATTTTTGTTTCATCAGACCAGCTGACATTTCTCCAAAAAGTACGATCTTTGTCCCCATGTGCAGATGCAAACCGTAGTCTGGCTTTTTTATGGTGGTTTTGGAGCAGTGCCTTCTTCCTTGCTGAGCGGCCTTTGCTGTTGTTCTGGGATTGATTTGCACTTTCCGCACCAAAGTACGTTCATCTCTAGGAGACAGAACGCATCTCCTTCCTGAGCAGTATGATGGCTGTTTGGTCCCATGGTGTCACGCCCTGGTCATTATATTTTGTGTTTTTGGTATATGTTTGGGTAAGCCAGGGTGTGACATGGGTTTATACGTTCTATTTTGTGGGTGTTTGTAACTGTCTCTGTGTAGTAGTCACCAGATAGGCTGTAATTAGTTTCACTCGTTTGTTGTTTTCGTATTTTCAGTTATTTCATGTACCGCGACATTCTTCATTAAAGTCATGAATAACCTACACGCTGCATTTCGGTCTGACTCTCTTCATTCAACAGACGAACGACGTTACACATGGTGTTTATATTTGCGTACTATTGTTTGTAAAGATGAACAAGGTACCTTAAGGTGTTTGGAAATTGCTCCTAAGGATTTTCCTATGATGTCAAGCAAAGAGGCACTGAGTTTGAAGGTAGGTATTGAAATACATCCACAGGTACACCTCCAATTGACTCAAATGATGTCAATTAGCCTGTCAGAGGCTTCTAAAGCCATGACATAAATTTCTGGAATTTTACAAGTTGTTTTAAGGCACAGTCAACTTTGTATTTCTACACTTCTGACCCACTTGAATTGTGATACAGGGAATTATAAGTGAACTAATCTGTCTGTAAACAATTGTTGGAAAAATGACTTGTGTCATGCACAAAGTAGATGTCCTAACCGACTTGCCAAAACTGTATTTTGGGAACAAGAAATGTGTGGAGTGGTTGAAAAACAAGTTTTAATGTCTCCAACCTAAGTGTATGTAAACTTTCGACTTAAACTGTAAGTCAATATTATTCTCTGAGGCTACCCGGAACACATCCCGGTCTGCGTGATCAATCTTGAAACATGGATTCCGACTGGTCAGACCAGCATTGAATTTTCCTAAGCACGGATACTTCCTGTTTGAGTTTCTGTTGAGGTTCTATTGTTATTTTACTGCTGCGGTTTAATTATTAGTTCATTTTTTTTCTTAACAATTTGTCTTTAACTGCTTTATAAATGCGTATACATTGTTGTGAATGTTTATACATGCTGTAATAATAATGTTTTGATAACATATTATTTGTAAATAGCTGCTTTACAAGTTCGAGAAATGATACTTCACACTTGGAAAATCATTAAGTTAAAAAGCTTATATTCTACTTTGTTATTTTATTTAAAAAAACATGAACCCCCATGTTCTATACAAACTTGACTCGGTTTACTTTTGAAAATAACTTGTAGCCAGATCATGAAACCAGATCATGAAGGCAATTTCCCAAGCCCTGTGAAGGTAGAGGAGAGGCTGTGCAAACAGTTACAATTACAGTGGAGACTGCTAAGTTACTATTACAAACTGTTCTGCTAAGTAATCTTGCAATGGTATTACCAATATCATTGGGAGCTTCAGTGCCCTCAGAACTGCTAGACAGCAGAACAACTTCACAGAGAACCAGACCAGGTAATTACCTAATACAAAGTGATAGTACGCAGCCTGTTTGTATAGAGCAAGAAATGTAAGGGTCAAGCAGGACCCAATCCCCAACAGCCAAGCCAACCCTGAGCATGCTATCTTCTATCTCAGGGGTTTGTACTTCAGGAAGACCACAGTGTGGACCACTGCCAGCTAGTGTTCCACACAGGTACAGGACTGGGACAGGGGCCGGCCAGTGTAGACCTGCAGCAAACTTAATAGCTTGTGGTATAACACTTCCAAGGACATATTGGTCCAGATGACTCAAGGCAGCGCACATGCAGCAGAGGATCTCAGACACAGACAGGTTGAGAGCGAAGAAGTTAAAGGCCACCAGTTTTTTCCGATAGGTCACTTACAGCCAAAAGACAGACATTGGTGGGGAGACTCAGGATGATGTTGGTTACTCCGAAGACAGAGTAGAGATTCCAATGGACAGTGGAAGCAATGGTGAAGTTTGCTGATGTAGAAGTGTTCATCTCTTTGATATTCCAGTGGTTTCAGTTGACACTGTGAAAAGATACAAAAATATATTTGGTTTGTTTTTGAATAAGTATTCAGGATAAGAGAACACTTCACACTGAGCGATAGTGTGTAACAACTCACTTATAAAAAGTCACACCTCGATTGAAGGAGTATTCTCTGTTTGCTTTAATGTGCTGAACAAATCTAAACCTTTGTTCCGCTTGATCACACCTGTGCATTCATAATTTTATAATCCGCTACAAATTCTTTACCTGGAGGACAGTATGCAAAAGAGGAAAGCCAGTAATATCAACCAGTGATATTTGTCCATCGTTAAAAATCAGTCCTGGTTATGAGCAGGGTATCATATGTCAGGGATTATATGTAAAGAGTTCCTAATCTCCTAGGTGGTTTCTCAACAGCAAAACATACAGAATGCTGCAGCACGGGTACTGACAAAGACCAGAGCACACATTACACCTGTTTTAAGGTCTCTGCACTGGCTGCCTGTGAGTTTTAAAATACATTTTAGGTTATTCTATTGGTTTTTAAATCAGTCCACGATTGTGCACCCCAATACATGTCAGACATGCATTTAAGTTATGTACTTAGTATGTCCCTCATGTCCTCTAGCACTGACCTCTAAATATCCCAAAGCCTAGGCCCAAGTGTCATGTTTTGTCTTAGATTGTCTTGTCATTATGCTTTCCCTTCTGTTCGTTTCCCCCTGCTGGTCTTATTAGGTTCGTTCCCTTTTTCTATCCCTCTCTCTCCCCCTCCCTCTCTCTCCTCTCTCTATCGTTCCGTTCCTGCTCCCAGCTGTTCCTATTCCCCTAATCATCATTTAGTCTTCCCACACCTGTTCCTTATCTTTTCCCCTGATTAGAGTCCCTATTTCTTCCCTTGTTTTCCGTTCCTGTCCTGTCGGATCCTTATCTATTGTTCACCGTGCTGTGTCTATGTATTGCCCTGTCGTGTCGTGTTTCCCTCAGATGCTGCGTGGTGAGCAGGTGTCTGAGTCTGCTACGTTCAAGTGCCTTCCCGAGGCAACCTGCAGTTCTTGATCAAGTCTCCTGTCTGTTCTCGTCATTACGAGTAGTATTATGCCTTTTGTTTGTAAAGTAACTTTACTGGATTAAATACTCTGTTTTCGCCAAGTCGCTTTTGGGTCCTCATTCACCTGCATAACAGAAGGATCCGACCAAGGAATGGACCCAGCGACTACAGATGCTCGTAACACTGCCGTCGAGATCCAAGGAGCCATGCTCGGCAGACACGAGCAGGAATTGTCTGCTGCTCGCCATGCCGTGGAGAACCTGGCCGCTCAGGTTTCCGACCTCTCTGGACAGTTCCAGAGTCTTCGTCTCGTGCCACCTGTTACTTCCTGGCCTGCCGAGCCTCCGGAACCTAGGGTTAATAACCCACCTTGCTACTCCGGGCAGCCCACGGAGTGCCGCTCCTTTCTCACCCAGTGTGATATTGTGTTCTCTCTCCAACCCAACACATACTCTAGCGAGAGAGCTCGGGTTGCTTACGTCATTTCACTCCTTACTGGCCGGGCTCGAGAGTGGGGCACAGCTATCTGGGAGGCAAGGGCTGATTGTTCTAACAATTACCAGAACTTTAAAGAGGAGATGATTCGGGTTTTTGACCGTTCAGTTTTTGGTAGGGAGGCTTCTAGGGCCCTGGCTTCCCTATGCCAAGGTGATCGATCCATAACGGATTACTCTATAGAGTTTCGCACTCTTGCTGCCTCTAGTGACTGGAACGAGCCGGCGCTGCTCGCTCGTTTTCTGGGGGGGCTCCACGCAGTGGTCAAAGATGAGATTCTCTCTCGGGAGGTTCCTTCCAGTGTGGACTCTTTGATTGCTCTCGCCATCCGCATAGAACGACGGGTAGATCTTCGTCACCAAGCTCGTGGAAGAGAGCTCGCGTCAACGGTGTTTCCCTGCTCCGCATCGCAACCATCTCCCTCCTCTGGCTCAGAGACTGAGCCCATGCAGCTGGGAGGTATTCGCATCTCGACCAAGGAGAGGGAACGGAGGATCACCAACCGCCTGTGCCTCTATTGCGGATTTGATGGACATTTTGTCAATTCATGTCCAGTAAAGGCCAGAGCTCATCAGTAAGCGGAGGGCTACTGGTGAGCGCTACTACTCAGGTCTCTTCATCTAGATCCTGTACTACTATGTCGGTCCATCTACGCTGGACCGGTTCGGGTGCTACATGCAGTGCCTTGATTGACTCTGGGGCTGAGGGTTGTTTCATGGACGAAGCATGGGCTCGGAAACATGACATTCCTTTCAGACAGTTAGACAAGCCTACGCCCATGTTTGCCTTAGATGGTAGTCATCTTCCCAGTATCAGATTTGAGACACTACCTTTAACTCTCACAGTATCTGGTAACCACAGTGAGACTATTTCTTTTTTGATTTTTCGTTCACCTTTTACACCTGTTGTTTTGGGTCATCCCTGGCTAGTATGTCATAATCCTTCTATTAATTGGTCTAGTAATTCTATCCTATCCTGGAACGTTTCTTGTCATGTGAAGTGTTTAATGTCTGCCATCCCTCCCATTTCTTCTGTCCCCACTTCTCAGGAGGAACCTGGCGATTTGACAGGAGTGCCGGAGGAATATCATGATCTGCGCACGGTCTTCAGTCGGTCCCGAGCCAACTCCCTTCCTCCTCACCGGTCGTATGATTGTAGTATTGATCTCCTTCCGGGGACCACTCCTCCTCGGGGTAGACTATACTCTCTGTCGGCTCCCGAACGTAAGGCTCTCGAGGATTATTTATCTGTGTCTCTTGACGCCGGTACCATAGTGCCTTCTTCCTCTCCGGCCGGGGCGGGGTTCTTTTTTGTTAAGAAGAAGGACGGTACTCTGCGCCCCTGCGTGGATTATCGAGGGCTGAATGACATAACGGTTAAGAATCGTTATCCGCTTCCCCTTATGTCATCAGCCTTCGAGATTCTGCAGGGAGCCAGGTGCTTTACTAAGTTGGACCTTCGTAACGCTTACCATCTCGTGCGCATCAGAGAGGGGGACGAGTTGAAAACGGCGTTTAACACTCCGTTAGGGCATTTTGAGTACCGGGTTCTGCCGTTTGGTCTCGCCAATGCGCCAGCTGTTTTTCAGGCATTAGTTAATGATGTTCTGAGAGACATGCTGAACATCTTTGTTTTTGTCTATCTTGACGATATCCTGATTTCTTACCGTCCGGGTAGCAAAAACACCAAGCCTGATGCCTTATCCCGTCTGTTTAGTTCTTCTGTGGCTTCTACTGATCCCGAGGGGATTCTTCCTTATGGGCGTGTTGTCGGGTTGACAGTCTGGGGAATTGAAAGACAGGTTAAGCAAGCACTCACGCACACTGCGTCGCGCGCGCTTGTCCTAGTAACCTCCTTTTCGTTCCTGTTTCCACTCGTCTGGCTGTTCTTCAGTGGGCTCACTCTGCCAAGTTAGCTGGTCATCCCGGTGTTCGAGGCACTCTTGCGTCTATTCGCCAGCGCTTTTGGTGGCCGACTCAGGAGCGTGACACGCGCCGTTTCGTGGCTGCTTGTTCGGACTGCGCGCAGACTAAGTCGGGTAACTCTCCTCCTGCCGGTCGTCTCAGACCGCTCCCCATTCCTTCTCGACCATGGTCTCACATCGCCCTAGACTTCATTACCGGTCTGCCTTTGTCTGCGGGGAAGACTGTGATTCTTACGGTTGTCGATAGGTTCTCTAAGGCGGCACATTTCATTCCCCTCGCTAAACTTCCTTCCGCTAAGGAGACGGCACAAATCATTATCGAGAATGTGTTCAGAATTCATGGCCTCCCGTTAGACGCCGTTTCAGACAGAGGCCCGCAATTCACGTCACAGTTTTGGAGGGAGTTCTGTCGTTTGATTGGTGCGTCCGTCAGTCTCTCTTCCGGGTTTCATCCCCAGTCTAACGGTCAAGCAGAGAGGGCCAATCAGACGATTGGTCGCATACTACGCAGCCTTTCTTTCAGAAACCCTGCGTCTTGGGCAGAACAGCTCCCCTGGGCAGAATACGCTCACAACTCGCTTCCTTCGTCTGCTACCGGGTTATCTCCGTTTCAGAGTAGTCTGGGTTACCAGCCTCCTCTGTTCTCATCCCAGCTTGCCGAGTCCAGCGTTCCCTCCGCTCAAGCGTTTGTCCAACGTTGTGAGCGCACCTGGAGGAGGGTGAGGTCTGCACTTTGCCGTTACAGGGCACAGACTGTGAGAGCCGCCAATAAACGCAGGATTAAGAGTCCAAGGTATTGTTGCGGCCAGAGAGTGTGGCTTTCCACTCGCAACCTTCCTCTTACGACAGCTTCTCGTAAGTTGACTCCGCGGTTCATTGGTCCGTTCCGTGTCTCCCAGGTCGTCAATCCTGTCGCTGTGCGACTGCTTCTTCCGCGACATCTTCGTCGCGTCCATCCTGTCTTCCATGTCTCCTGTGTCAAGCCCTTTCTTCGCACCCCGTTCGTCTTCCCTCCCCCCTCCCGTCCTTGTCGAGAGCGCACCTATTTACAAGGTACGTAAGATCATGGACATGCGTTCTCGGGGACGGGGTCACCAATACTTAGTGGATTGGGAGGGTTACGGTCCTGAGGAGAGGAGTTGGGTTCCGTCTCGGGACGTGCTGGACCGTTCACTTATTGATGATTTCCTCCGTTGCCGCCAGGATTCCTCCTCGAGTGCGCCAGGAGGCGCTCGGTGAGTGGGGGTACTGTCATGTTTTGTCTTAGATTGTCTTGTCATTATGCTTTCCCTTCTGTTCGTTTCCCCTGCTGGTCTTATTAGGTTCGTTCCCTTTTTCTATCCCTCTCTCTCCCCCTCCCTCTCTCTCCTCTCTCTATCGTTCCGTTCCTGCTCCCAGCTGTTCCTATTCCCCTAATCATCATTTAGTCTTCCCACACCTGTTCCTTATCTTTTCCCCTGATTAGAGTCCCTATTTCTTCCCTTGTTTTCCGTTCCTGTCCTGTCGGATCCTTATCTATTGTTCACCGTGCTGTGTCTATGTATTGCCCTGTCGTGTCGTGTTTCCCTCAGATGCTGCGTGGTGAGCAGGTGTCTGAGTCTGCTACGTTCAAGTGCCTTCCCGAGGCAACCTGCAGTTCTTGATCAAGTCTCCTGTCTGTTCTCGTCATTACGAGTAGTATTATGCCTTTTGTTTGTAAAGTAACTTTACTGGATTAAATACTCTGTTTTCGCCAAGTCGCTTTTGGGTCCTCATTCACCTGCATAACAGAAGGATCCGACCAAGGAATGGACCCAGCGACTACAGATGCTCGTAACACTGCCGTCGAGATCCAAGGAGCCATGCTCGGCAGACACGAGCAGGAATTGTCTGCTGCTCGCCATGCCGTGGAGAACCTGGCCGCTCAGGTTTCCGACCTCTCTGGACAGTTCCAGAGTCTTCGTCTCGTGCCACCTGTTACTTCCTGGCCTGCCGAGCCTCCGGAACCTAGGGTTAATAACCCACCTTGCTACTCCGGGCAGCCCACGGAGTGCCGCTCCTTTTTCACCCAGTGTGATATTGTGTTCTCTCTCCAACCCAACACATACTCTAGCGAGAGAGCTCGGGTTGCTTACGTCATTTCACTCCTTACTGGCCGGGCTCGAGAGTGGGGCACAGCTATCTGGGAGGCAAGGGCTGATTGTTCTAACAATTACCAGAACTTTAAAGAGGAGATGATTCGGGTTTTTGACCGTTCAGTTTTTGGTAGGGAGGCTTCTAGGGCCCTGGCTTCCCTATGCCAAGGTGATCGATCCATAACGGATTACTCTATAGAGTTTCGCACTCTTGCTGCCTCTAGTGACTGGAACGAGCCGGCGCTGCTCGCTCGTTTTCTGGGGGCTCCACGCAGTGGTCAAAGATGAGATTCTCTCTCGGGAGGTTCCTTCCAGTGTGGACTCTTTGATTGCTCTCGCCATCCGCATAGAACGACGGGTAGATCTTCGTCACCAAGCTCGTGGAAGAGAGCTCGCGTCAACGGTGTTTCCCTGCTCCGCATCGCAACCATCTCCTCCTCTGGCTCAGAGACTGAGCCCATGCAGCTGGGAGGTATTCGCATCTCGACCAAGGAGAGGGAACGGAGGATCACCAACCGCCTGTGCCTCTATTGCGGATTTGATGGACATTTTGTCAATTCATGTCCAGTAAAGGCCAGAGCTCATCAGTAAGCGGAGGGCTACTGGTGAGCGCTACTACTCAGGTCTCTTCATCTAGATCCTGTACTACTATGTCGGTCCATCTACGCTGGACCGGTTCGGGTGCTACATGCAGTGCCTTGATTGACTCTGGGGCTGAGGGTTGTTTCATGGACGAAGCATGGGCTCGGAAACATGACATTCCTTTCAGACAGTTAGACAAGCCTACGCCCATGTTTGCCTTAGATGGTAGTCATCTTCCCAGTATCAGATTTGAGACACTACCTTTAACTCTCACAGTATCTGGTAACCACAGTGAGACTATTTCTTTTTGATTTTTCGTTCACCTTTTACACCTGTTGTTTTGGGTCATCCCTGGCTAGTATGTCATAATCCTTCTATTAATTGGTCTAGTAATTCTATCCTATCCTGGAACGTTTCTTGTCATGTGAAGTGTTTAATGTCTGCCATCCCTCCCATTTCTTCTGTCCCCACTTCTCAGGAGGAACCTGGCGATTTGACAGGAGTGCCGGAGGAATATCATGATCTGCGCACGGTCTTCAGTCGGTCCCGAGCCAACTCCCTTCCTCCTCACCGGTCGTATGATTGTAGTATTGATCTCCTTCCGGGGACCACTCCTCCTCGGGGTAGACTATACTCTCTGTCGGCTCCCGAACGTAAGGCTCTCGAGGATTATTTATCTGTGTCTCTTGACGCCGGTACCATAGTGCCTTCTTCCTCTCCGGCCGGGGCGGGGTTCTTTTGTTAAGAAGAAGGACGGTACTCTGCGCCCCTGCGTGGATTATCGAGGGCTGAATGACATAACGGTTAAGAATCGTTATCCGCTTCCCCTTATGTCATCAGCCTTCGAGATTCTGCAGGGAGCCAGGTGCTTTACTAAGTTGGACCTTCGTAACGCTTACCATCTCGTGCGCATCAGAGAGGGGGACGAGTTGAAAACGGCGTTTAACACTCCGTTAGGGCATTTTGAGTACCGGGTTCTGCCGTTTGGTCTCGCCAATGCGCCAGCTGTTTTTCAGGCATTAGTTAATGATGTTCTGAGAGACATGCTGAACATCTTTGTTTTTGTCTATCTTGACGATATCCTGATTTCTTACCGTCCGGGTAGCAAAAACACCAAGCCTGATGCCTTATCCCGTCTGTTTAGTTCTTCTGTGGCTTCTACTGATCCCGAGGGGATTCTTCCTTATGGGCGTGTTGTCGGGTTGACAGTCTGGGGAATTGAAAGACAGGTTAAGCAAGCACTCACGCACACTGCGTCGCCGCGCGCTTGTCCTAGTAACCTCCTTTTCGTTCCTGTTTCCACTCGTCTGGCTGTTCTTCAGTGGGCTCACTCTGCCAAGTTAGCTGGTCATCCCGGTGTTCGAGGCACTCTTGCGTCTATTCGCCAGCGCTTTTGGTGGCCGACTCAGGAGCGTGACACGCGCCGTTTCGTGGCTGCTTGTTCGGACTGCGCGCAGACTAAGTCGGGTAACTCTCCTCCTGCCGGTCGTCTCAGACCGCTCCCCATTCCTTCTCGACCATGGTCTCACATCGCCCTAGACTTCATTACCGGTCTGCCTTTGTCTGCGGGGAAGACTGTGATTCTTACGGTTGTCGATAGGTTCTCTAAGGCGGCACATTTCATTCCCTCGCTAAACTTCCTTCCGCTAAGGAGACGGCACAAATCATTATCGAGAATGTGTTCAGAATTCATGGCCTCCCGTTAGACGCCGTTTCAGACAGAGGCCCGCAATTCACGTCACAGTTTTGGAGGGAGTTCTGTCGTTTGATTGGTGCGTCCGTCAGTCTCTCTTCCGGGTTTCATCCCCAGTCTAACGGTCAAGCAGAGAGGGCCAATCAGACGATTGGTCGCATACTACGCAGCCTTTCTTTCAGAAACCCTGCGTCTTGAGCAGAACAGCTCCCCTGGGCAGAATACGCTCACAACTCGCTTCCTTCGTCTGCTACCGGGTTATCTCCGTTTCAGAGTAGTCTGGGTTACCAGCCTCCTCTGTTCTCATCCCAGCTTGCCGAGTCCAGCGTTCCCTCCGCTCAAGCGTTTGTCCAACGTTGTGAGCGCACCTGGAGGAGGGTGAGGTCTGCACTTTGCCGTTACAGGGCACAGACTGTGAGAGCCGCCAATAAACGCAGGATTAAGAGTCCAAGGTATTGTTGCGGCCAGAGAGTGTGGCTTTCCACTCGCAACCTTCCTCTTACGACAGCTTCTCGTAAGTTGACTCCGCGGTTCATTGGTCCGTTCCGTGTCTCCCAGGTCGTCAATCCTGTCGCTGTGCGACTGCTTCTTCCGCGACATCTTCGTCGCGTCCATCCTGTCTTCCATGTCTCCTGTGTCAAGCCCTTTCTTCGCACCCCCGTTCGTCTTCCCTCCCCCCTCCCGTCCTTGTCGAGAGCGCACCTATTTACAAGGTACGTAAGATCATGGACATGCGTTCTCGGGGACGGGGTCACCAATACTTAGTGGATTGGGAGGGTTACGGTCCTGAGGAGAGGAGTTGGGTTCCGTCTCGGGACGTGCTGGACCGTTCACTTATTGATGATTTCCTCCGTTGCCGCCAGGATTCCTCCTCGAGTGCGCCAGGAGGCGCTCGGTGAGTGGGGGGTACTGTCATGTTTTGTCTTAGATTGTCTTGTCATTATGCTTTCCCTTCTGTTCGTTTCCCCCTGCTGGTCTTATTAGGTTCGTTCCCTTTTTCTATCCCTCTCTCTCCCCTCCCTCTCTCTCCTCTCTCTATCGTTCCGTTCCTGCTCCCAGCTGTTCCTATTCCCCTAATCATCATTTAGTCTTCCCACACCTGTTCCTTATCTTTTCCCCTGATTAGAGTCCCTATTTCTTCCCTTGTTTTCCGTTCCTGTCCTGTCGGATCCTTATCTATTGTTCACCGTGCTGTGTCTATGTATTGCCCTGTCGTGTCGTGTTTCCCTCAGATGCTGCGTGGTGAGCAGGTGTCTGAGTCTGCTACGTTCAAGTGCCTTCCCGAGGCAACCTGCAGTTCTTGATCAAGTCTCCTGTCTGTTCTCGTCATTACGAGTAGTATTATGCCTTTTGTTTGTAAAGTAACTTTACTGGATTAAATACTCTGTTTTCGCCAAGTCGCTTTTGGGTCCTCATTCACCTGCATAACACCAAGAGGCATGGAGAGGCAGCCTTTAGTTATCATGCCCCCAGCCTCTGGAATAGCCTGCCAGAGAACCTGAGGGAGGCCGAAACTCTGCACATATTTAATAGATATCTTAAAACACACCTTGTTAGCTTCGCTTTCCTTAGGAAGCTTTTTAGTCATTCAGTTTTTATTGTTATTCTTTAGTTTTTTTATCCTCCATGTTTGTTGTAAGTTGTTATTTTCCTTCTGTGAAGCACATTGTGTTGCATTCCATGTCTGAAATGTGCTGTTTAAATTCAGATTGATTTGATTTACCGGTCCATGAATCATTGCCCTTTGACAGAGTTGATGACCTAGAGGCTGTGACCAGTACACAGACATGTAGGGACCTAGAAACAGGCCTTAACGTGCGTCTGTAAATAACTTAGTGTTAAATTCACTGGAGTGATTTTAACCAGAACTAAACGCTGTATCCGGTCTTAAAAGCAGTGAGAGAAGCCTAGTTTATTATCTAGACGAGAAGAAAGGAAAAACCTTCTTCCATTTCTCCTTCCAGCTTAATGTTTTGAATCTGTATTAAACGTAATTTAACTGGAGAGTGACATTTTGGCCATGTACCTCATACTGTCATTGGTGATTGTCATTTATCTGACTTGACCAATTCAATTACAAGTAGGTCATTCTATACCAGCTGCAATGAACAAATATGAAAAAAAACATTCAAATCTGACCCAACTTAGCTAAACAATGAATGGAATATAAAATCACATGGGAAATCAAAAAATCTCCGTCCTGACATATGACACCAGGCACTTTGTCAACAAACGTCCAAAATAAATGGTGTTAGATACTACATAAACCATGTTAAATCATCTGCCACTATGTGATGTGTCTCTGTACAGTGCAGGGGTCAAGCTCACCTGTGAACATCTAAACAGGATGGAATAGATTCAGTGTGATGTTGTGTTTAAAGAATACTGGAGCATCTCTCCAACTCACAACACCATGAGCAGGTGCACAGCACGGAGGCCAAAAATACCCACCACCCGTCATCTGAAAAACATCCAACTGTTCAATCAATCGTCGGGGAGGACATACAACATCTGTTAGATTTCATCAGCGAGAAGAGAGGGGGCTTTGAGGTTTTACAGCGCCTCTCGCTTGCTATCTCGCAGTCTTGCGCTCCAACAGCACAGAACGGCAGAAATGTGACACATTGTACCGCAGTTTAGCTTTCAATAAAAATTGTCTCTATATCAATGATGCAAATGTCAAGAATATAGGCGTCTATAGGACTAGTATAATAAAGTGCAACTATTTCAGTGGTGTCATTCATAACAGAAATCCCAAAACCTTGTCCCAACTAACAGTGCTGATAAAAGAAATTGCATTGGCAAAAGTATGGAGGCCCATAAGATGGCAGTGCTGATAAGGGTGTACGTCTTGCCCGTTCCTACTCGCCTTTCCTTTTTTTATGGCTATTTTATGTTCATTATTGTTTGTGCAATAATTTCCTACGACCAACAAAACACTTCTGGATCCTGAATCAGAAGCTACACACTTATTTCTCAGCCTCCCAGATCTGGAATAATACATTCACTTACCTGTTGCTGCCTACCAAGATGACCTAAGGCAACGGCAGCGACGAAGAACAGTAAGGAAAGGGACTCCAAGCTAGGCTGAAAAGACGGGCTACACGGCCACCTCTTCCTAGTATCCTTATGACTCAAGTCCAATCACTGGTAAATAAAATGTGTGAACTCAAAGCAAGGCTTCAATTGCAGAAGGACATCAGGGAATGCTGTAGCTTTGCTTTTATAAAGACGTGGCTTAACGGACTACACACTCGACTCTGCTATTTCAACCAGACGTCTTCTCCATATTCTGAATGTATTGAAATTGCGGGTTCTAGTAAGGGGACCAAAGTTGAAAAAAACATTGCAAGCTCCTGTTAAGCCTACCTGGAGTTTCTGATGCTAAAATGCCGACCCCACTATATGCCGAGGGGATTCACATGTGTTATTATCACAGCTGGGTACATCCCGCCACAAGCAAACACCAAGGCGGCACTCAGAGAAGGGTACAAGATCATTAGCCAGGAAGAACCCTTTTAATGTGACTTTAACCAAGCTCATCTAACTACACATTTTCCCCAAATATCACCAACATGTATCCTTCGCCCACAAGAGGATTCGCCGTGCTTGACTAAGTATACACAAACATCAGCAGCGCATAAAAAGCCATCCCCTGCCCCCACTTCAGCCAATCAGACCACGTCTCCTTGTTCCTACTCCCTGTCTACACGCATCAACTCGAGGGAGCCACCAACACAGAGAATAGTGAGGCGCTGGACAGAGGAGGCAGACTCAATGCTGCAGGATTGTTTTGAGAGTACTGATTGGAATATGTTCATAGATTTAATACACCCAGGACTCATCCATCAACATTTAAGAATATACATCAGTCACAGGCTTCATGATGAAATGTGTTGATGAAGTTGTACCCACAATAACAATTCCGGACGTACCCCAACCAAAAACCTTGGATGAATGGAGATATTGGTACCAGATGGCATCCCTGGCTGCTTCGTCAGTTTGTGCTGACCAGCCCGTGGGCATCTTCTCAGACATCTTCAACCTGTCCCTGTCCCAAGCTGTAGTCCCTACCTGCTTTAAGAAGAGTACCATCGTCCCAGTGTCCAAAAACAACAATGTGACTTGCCCAAATGACTCTCGACCCATCGCACTCACTTCGGTCATCATGAAGTGCTACTAGAAGCTGGTCATGGCCCACATTTTTTCCCTCATCAATCTACACACAATACCCATAATGACAAATCAAAAAACGTTTTTTAGAAATGTTTTCAAATGTATTAAAAATAAAAAACTGATATATCACATTTACGTAAGTGTTCAGACGCTTTACTCAGCACATTGTTGAAGCAACTTTGGCAGCGATTACAGCTTCAAGTTGTCTTGGGTATGACGCTACAAGCTTGGCATACATTTATTTGGGGCGTTTCCTCTCAAGCTCTGTCTGTTTGGATGGGGAGTGTCACTGCACAGCTATTTACAGGTCTCTCCCAAGATGTTCGATCGGGTTCAAGTCCGGGCTCTGGCTGGGACACTCAAGGACATTCGGAGACTTGTCCCAAAGCCACACCTGCGTTGTTTTGACTGTGTGCTTAAGGTTGTTATCCTGTTGGAAGGTGAACCTTCGCCCAAGTCTGAGCCTCTGGACAACTTGGTTAACTCACCTCAAATTGCATGAGTTACTCTGAAGACCAAAATGAGAACACAGTCATTTTATAATTCACACACACACACACACACACACACACACACACACACACACACACACACACACACACACACACACACACACACACACACACACACACACACACACACACACACACACACACACACACACACACACACACACACACACACACACACACACACACACACACACACACACACACACAGGTTCTCATTATCTTCTGCAAGACTAGCCATTTCTAGCCATTCCTCCCCTCCCTAGATTAGAGGGGCCTTGGAAGGGGCCTCTTTCCTGTTGTCAGTTTTCAGAGTTATAACTAGGTCATCTGTAGTTCAGTTGCCCTTTGTTGTCTCAACTATACATTTCTCACCTTGCTACATAGTAACACAATGTTTTTTGTCTTAACTTGTCATACACACACATTATTGGATTATAATCTTATAATTCTAATATATTTCACACAGTTATACAGTTTCAGAGTGGAACACTTTAGCCATTATCTTAAAACATACAAATTATTCTATCAAAAAGGAAACGTAGGTTTGGTGGAAAGAGATCAGGATGCCTTGTGAGGATCAGGCGATGAGTGGCTAATCTTCCCTTGCCTTCTGTTCTGCTTGCTAATGTTCAATCGCTGGAAAATAAATGGGACGAACTGAAAGCACGTATATTCTACCAACGGGGCATAATTTTTTTAAATATCTGATGTTTCACAGAGTCGTGGCTGAACGACGACATTAAGAATAAACAGCTGGCGGGTTATACACTCTGTTGGCAGGACAGAACAGCAGCCTCTGGTAAGACATGGGGCCGGGGCCTGTGCATATTTGTAAACAATAGTCGATATCTAAGGAAGTCTCAGGGTTTCGCTTGCCTGAGGTAGAGTATCTCATGATAAGCTCTAGACCACACTAATCTACCTAGAGTTTTCATCTGTATTTTTCATAGCTGTCTACATACCATGACAGACCGAGGCTGGCACTAAAACCACACTCAATGAGCTGTATTCCACTATTAGCAAACAGGAAAACATTCATCCAGAGGTGGCGCTCCTAGTGGCCAGGAAACTTAAATCTATCAGCATGTTAAATGTGCAGCCAGAGGGAAAACAATTCTAGACCACCTTTACTCCACACACAGAGACGCATACAAAGCTCTCCCTCGCCCTCCATTTGGCAAATATGACAATAACTCTGTCCTCGTGAATCCTGCTTACAAGCAAAGATTTCAGCAGGAAGCACCAGTGATTCGGTCTATAAAGTGGTCAGATTAAGCAGATGCTAAACTACAAGACTGTTTTGCTAGCAGAGACTGGAAAATGTTCCGGGATTCTTCCGATGGCATTGAGGAGTACACCACATCAATCACAGGCTTTATCGATAAGTGCATCGAGGACGTCGTCCCCACAGTGACTGTACATATATAACCCAACCAGAAGCCATGGATTAAAGGCAAAGTGTCAATACAGGATTAAAATCGAATCGTACTACACCGGCTCCAACGCTCGTTGGGTGTGGCATGGCTTGCAAACTATTACAGACTACAAAGGGAAGCACAGTCGAGAGCTGCCCAGTGACACGAGCCTACCAGACAAGCTAAATAACTTCTATGCTCGCTTTGAGGCAAGTAACACTGAAACATGCATGAGAACATCAGCTGTTCCGGACAACTGTGTGATCATACTCTCTGCACGAGATGTGAGTAAGACATTAAAACAGGTCAACATTCACAAGGCCGCTAGGCCAGTCTGTAATACCAACATTTTTCAAATGGACCATCATAGTCCCAGAATGATCAGACAGGCAGGTATAAAGTCCAGAAACAGGCAAGGGTCTTGAAGGGTCTTGAAGACAATAACCAGGACAGGTGAAACTAATCAGGGTGTGACAAGTGTCTTCCGTCTGGTCACACTACCATGAAGGACTGACTGGTGGAGTGCTGCAGAGATG
Source organism: Oncorhynchus gorbuscha (assembly GCF_021184085.1). Taxonomy (NCBI): domain Eukaryota; kingdom Metazoa; phylum Chordata; class Actinopteri; order Salmoniformes; family Salmonidae; genus Oncorhynchus; species Oncorhynchus gorbuscha. Next base: position 67,726,846 of record NC_060185.1, on the reverse strand, counting down.
GTTGTCCACACTGGAACTCTGGAGCTTTGTCAGCGTGACCATCCAATTCTAAGGCCCTTCTCCCCCTATTGATCAGTTTGGCTGTGTGGCCAGCTCTAGGAAGAGTCTTGGTTGTTCCAATCTTCCTCCATTTAAGAATGATGGAGGCCACTGTGTTGTTGGGGATCTTCATTGCTTCAGAAATGTGTTGGTATCCTTCCCCAGACCTGTTCCTCGACACAATCCTGTCTCGGTGCTCTACAGACAATTCCTTCTAAACTCATGGCTTGGTTTTTGCTCTGACATGCACTGTCAACTGTGGGACCTTATATAGATAGGTGTGTGCCTTTCCAAATAATTTCCAATCAATTGAATTAATCACAGGTGGACTCCAATTAAGTTGTAGAAAAGTCTCAAGGATTATAATTGGAAACAGGATGCACCAAAGGTCAATTTCGAGTCTCACAGCAAAAGGTCTAAATACTTACGGTATGTAAATAAGGTATTTATATTTTCATATTTCTATGTTTGCAAACATTTCTAAAAACGTGTTTTCGCTTTCTTATTATTGGGTATTGTGTTTAGATTGATAGGGGAATTTGTTTTAAATAGAATAAGGCTGTAACCTTACAAAATGTGGAAAAAGTTCAATTGTCTGAATACATTCCGAATGCACTGTATGTGAGAATTATGTTCATTGACTATAGTTCAGCATTCAACACTATTGTTCCCACCAAGCTTGACACTAAGCTTAATGCCCTGCTTCTGGACACCACCCTCTGCAACTGGATCCTGGACTTACTGACGGGCAGACCAAAGGCTGTGAGGATTGGCAACAACATCTCTTCCACACGGACTCTTTTGTAACTACCCATCCCGGATCCGGGAGCATTGTCATCAACTGACACTAATTAGCATAACGCAACGGACATAAATATTACTAGAAAATATTCATATTCATGAAATCACAAGTGAAATTATATTGAAACACAGCGTAGCCTTTTCTTAATCACCCTGTCATCTCAGATTTTGAAAATATGCTTTAAAGCCAAAGCAAGACAAGCATTTGTGTAAGTTTATCGATAGCCTAGAATAGCATTATGCTTAGCTAGCAGCAGGCAACCTGGTCACGAAAATCAGAAAATCAATCAAATTAAATAGTTTACCTTTGATGAGCTTTGGATTTTTTCACTCACAAGACTCCCAGTTAGATAGCAAATGTTCCTTTTTTCCAAAAATATTATTTTTTTAGCCGAAATAACTACGTTAGTTCTTCACGTTTGGCTGAGAATTCGACCGGAAATTGCGGTCACGACAACGCCGAAAAATATTCCAAATTAGCTCCATAATATCGACAGAAACATGGCAAACGTTGTTTATAATCAATCCTCAAGGTGTTTTTCAAAAATGGTGGCTTCTTAGTAGGAAAGAGAGAAACAATGGCCACATTTGTCTCTTACGCACAAAACACTCTGAGAGATTCCAGCTGACCACTGATGTTGACGTTCAGGCTCATTTTTCATAATAAAAGCATGAAACTATGTATTGTGACACTAGACACATTAAAGAAGCCATAGAAAAAGGAATCTGGTTGACATCTCATTCACTGCTCAATAGGGACGCATAGGAACGCAGAGCTTCTAAATAAGAGTCCCTTCCTGATTGGATTTTTACATTTACATTACATTTAAGTCATTTAGCAGACGCTCTTATCCAGAGCGACTTACAAATTGGTGCATTCACCTTATGACATCCAGTAGAACAGTCACTTTACAATAGTGCATCTAAATCTTAAAGGGGGGGGTGAGAAGGATTACTTATCCTATCCTAGGTATTCCTTAAAGAGGTGGGGTTTCAGGTGTCTCCGGAAGGTGGTGATTGACTCCGCTGTCCTGGCGTCGTGAGGAGGTTTGTTCCACCATTGGGGGGCCAGAGCAGCGAACAGTTTTGACTGGGCTGAGCGGGAACTGTACTTCCTCAGTGGTAGGGAGGCGAGCAGGCCAGAGGTGGATGAACGCAGTGCCCTTGTTTGGGTGTAGGGCCTGATCAGAGCCTGGAGGTACTGAGGTGCCGTTCCCCTCACAGCTCCGTAGGCAAGCACCATGGTCTTGTAGCGGATGCGAGCTTCAACTGGAAGCCAGTGGAGAGAGCGGAGGAGCGGGGTGACGTGAGAGAACTTGGGAAGGTTGAACACCAGACGGGCTGCGGCGTTCTGGATGAGTTGTAGGGGTTTAATGGCACAGGCAGGGAGCCCAGCCAACAGCGAGTTGCAGTAATCCAGACGGGAGATGACAAGTGCCTGGATTAGGACCTGCGCCGCTTCCAGTGTGAGGCAGGGTCGTACTCTGCGGATGTTGTAGAGCATGAACCTACAGGAACGGGCCACCGCCTTGATGTTAGTTGAGAACGACAGGGTGTTGTCCAGCAATATCAGTTATATTATACTCACAGACAATATTTCTACAGTTTTGGAAACTTTAGAGTGTTTTCTATCCTAAACTGTCAATTATATGCATATTCTAGCATCTTGTCCTGAAATGAAAATAGTGCCCCTAGATTCAACAGGTTAACACAGGGGTCCATCATGGGTGTGTCCTTGGTCCTCTGCTGTACTCCTTGTTCACCCATGACTGCATGGCTTTGCACAACACCAACTCCATCATCAAGTTAGCTGACGATAGTTGTGAACCTGATAACCAACAACGACGAGTCAGCCTATAGGGAGGAGGTAAGTGAACTGGCATTGTGGTGTCATGACAACAGCCTCTCCCTCAAAGTCAGCAAAACAAAGGAGTTGATTGTTGACTACAAGGCCTCCCAGCGGGTGGTGAAGACGGCCCAGTACATCACTGGGATCGTGCTTCCACCCGTCCAGGACATCTAGTCAAACAGTGCCTGAGGAAGGCACGCAGCATCATTAAGAACCCAAAACACCCCAGCCACGAGCTGTTCTCTGCTTTACCGTCGGGCTGACGGTATTGGACCATGAGGTCTGATACCAACTGGCTCAGACACAGTTTCTATCTACAAGCCCTCAGACTGCTGAAAACTTGAACTGGACTGACCAGCTGCTCTGATTCTCCACGCCTTAGCACACATCCAACTGCTGCTACCAGGCACTTATTATACTGCTCAATTTATACACTTGCCCCACCACCCAACTTCCCCAATACACTTGTCAATATTGTAGTATATATTGTGCTTTCCTTTATTATGCTAGAATGTATATTCTATTCTACAGCCATTTACTTTATGTAAGTATTCTTATATTTTGCTCTTTATTGTTGCTGTTGCATTGTCAAGAAGGAACCCGCAAGTACACATTTTGTTGGACGATGTATACCATGCGTATCCCGTACATATGACCAATCAAACTTGAAACTTGAAACCAAGCATGCCTTAGTCTCACTTCCCTGCATGTGTGGACACACTGGCTCACTCCTCAGTGTGTTTGGCTGGGAGCGTTCTCACTCAAATGAAGCTCTTTTCTAAACAGTTAACTGTGAAGGTCGTGTAAAGTGTTTAATCCTATTGGCTCAGTCAGTGTTTCTGCTCTATTCACTAGCATTCTGTTAGCCTTTTCTTTTCCTAGCCGAGGTGAGGTGTGATCTCCATGTCGTGTCCTTGGACAGTGTACTCACACATCTCACCCAGAGTGAGGAAAAGATTAGGGGCCTGGGGAGTGAAGAGTGTGGCCCAGAGGCATTTTATCTAATACAGTTCTAACACCTACTGTACTTATTCCAGGAACCATGCAACACCCTCAACCCCCCATCCGACACCCCCGCCCCTATAGCCTAGTGTGTGTGTGTGTGTGTGTGTGTGTGTGTGTGTGTGTGTGTGTGTGTGTGTGTGTGTGTGTGTGTGTGTGTGTGTGTGTGTGTGTGTGTGTGTGTGTGTGTGTGTGTGTGTGTGTGTGTGTGTGTGTGTTCCCCCTCGATAAGAAACACACATGGGGGTTTTACCCCAGAATTCTGCACAAAAGTCCAAAATAACCCTGTGGCAGTGTAATCAGGCTGCAGCCTGGGAGGAAACCCTGTCTTTCTTTTCACCGCCCAGGGGATAGATAGTGATATACGAGCGAAACACAGTAAAGCTCTGATTAACCCCTAACGCCCAGGGCATCATCAGATCGCCTGCCAGAGGCCATCTCTCTCTCTGCCTTCCTGCAGGGTCTCTCTCTGCCAAACATCCAGCCAGTAATCGCTGCCTCCAAAAAGAGACATTATGGATTACAGCTACAACACACACAAACAAACACACACACTATCGCTTACCCACAAATAGAGATTCACTCCAAAACACACAAACACATACCAACACACAGCACATTCCAGTCGTCATGCAGCTGTAGCACATCCAGAGGCTGACAAAGACGACCTTTGACTGGAGCTGGCAGGGGAGAGGGGATGATGTTACCAGCCACAGCCTGGCTTGGTAAGATGATTTTTTTTTCTCTCTCTGAGAGCAGCAAACAATGCTGCTGACCCTGAATCTGTAGCAATAGCAGAACGCTATTCACCCTGAAACTGTAGCAATAGCAGAATGAGCTGACCCTGAAACCGTAGCAATAGCAGAATGAGCTGGCCCTGAAACTGTAGCAATAGCAGAATGCTACTCCCCCTGAAACTGTAGCAATAGCAGAACGCTACTCAACCTGAAACTGTAGCAATAGCAGAATGCTACGCACCCTGAAACTGTAGCAACAGCAGAATGAGCTGACCCTGAAACTGTAGCAATAGCAGAATGAGCTGGCCCTGAAACTGTAGCAATAGCAGAATGCTACTCACCCTGAAACTGTAGCAATAGCAGAATGCTACTCACCCTGAAACTGTAGCAATAGCAGAATGAGCTGACCCTGAAACTGTAGCAATAGCAGAATGCTACTCACCCTGAAACTGTAGCAACAGCAGAATGAGCTGACCCTGAAACTCTAGCAATAGCAGAATGAGCTGACCCTGAAACTCTAGCAATAGCAGAATGAGCTGCCCCTAAACTCTAGCAATAGCAGAATGAGCTGACCCTGAAACTCTAGCAATAGCAGAATGAGCTGACCCTGAAACTCTAGCAATAGCAGAATGAGCTGACCCTGAAACTCTAGCAATAGCAGAATGAGCTGCCCCTAAACTCTAGCAATAGCAGAATGAGCTGACCCTGAAACTCTAGCAATAGCAGAATGAGCTGACCCTGAAACTCTAACAATAGCAGAATGAGCTGCCCCTAAACTCTAGCAATAGCAGAATGAGCTGACCCTGAAACTCTAGCAATAGCAGAATGAGCTGACCCTGAAACTCTAGCAATAGCAGAATGAGCTGACCCTGAAACTCTAGCAATAGCAGAATGAGCTGACCCTGTGGAAGTCAGTGCGCCCAAACACTTAAGGCCTCATAAAGAACAGACACATATGCATTAACGTGCGCACATACTGATTCAGATATTAGGACATGACTTTTCAGTTTGGATCATGAACTATTTGGGCTTTGTGCTATTCTTATTTTTGGCAATATCAAAAAGACTCCAAAAGTCTGTTGAATATGAAAGCTATGCGGAGTAATCTTATTTCATCCTCTGACACAACCCGTAGTAACACAATTGGCTACATTCACTCATTGGAACATATGAAGAAAGGGAGTTTCAGGCTTGTTTAAGTGTGTAGATATATGGTTTTGAGAGTTTCATGGTGTAGTTTGTCAATGTCTGAAAAGCAATATAAGTTCCTGAATATCCAGTAAGTGAGGGGGTGAGATGGAGATGGGGGAGTTAAGGAAAGGGAGTAAAATGGGTCACAGCTGCTCCCTATCGTTCTCCAATTCCCCTCCATCCCCCAACGGATAGCTCTGTAGATCCTCAAACCTCTTGCTTCACGTGTTTATTTTTTGGGATATAAAAAAAAACATCCCACATACCACAGACTGACTGAGTGACCTCAGCATCACTCGAGAGACTGGGAGGAGAGAGGGGGGGGGGAGGACAGAGGGAGCGATATATTACTTTTCTCACTGTGGCTTTGTGTGAGCTTGTAGCACACTTCTATAGACCTTCAACCCCGCATAAACCCATCTGATGACCCCCCACCCCCACCCCACCCCCACCCCTGGGAACATGGCACAGCAGATGTAACTCTTTCCCACACCTTATGGCCACTATGAGTGTGTGAGTTGGTGCATGTTTGTATGCACATGCTTGTGTATACATAATTTTGGTCATGTAGTGTATGTGGACACCTGCTCCTCGAACCTCTCATTCTAAAATCATAGGCATTAACATAGAGTTGGTCCCCCTTTTGCTTCTATAACAGCCTCCACTCTTCTGGGAAGGTTTTCCACTAGATGTTGGAACATTGCTACAGGGACTTGCTTCCATTCAGCCACAAGAACATTAGTGAGGTTGGGCACTGATGTTGGGCTATTAGGCCTGGCTCGCTGTCAACCTTCCAATTCATCCCGAAGGTGTTCGGTGGGGTTGAGGTCAGGGCTCTGTGCATGCCAGTCAAGTTCTTCCACACCAATCCCAACAAACCATTTCTGTATGGACCTCACTTTGTGCACGGGTGCAGTGTCATGCTTAAACATGGGATGGCCTTCTCCAAACTGTTGCCACAAAGTTTGAAGCACAGAATCATCTACAATGTCACTGTATACTGTAGCATTAAGATTTCCCTTCGCTGGAAGTAAGGGGCTTAGCCTGAACCATGAAAAACAGCCCCAGACCATTATTCGTCATCCACCAAACTTTACAGTTGGCACTATGCATTTAGTGCAGGTTGCGTTCTCCTGTCATCTGCAAAACCCAGGTTATCCCATTAGACTGTCAGATGGTGAAGCATGATTAGTCACTCCAGCGAATGCATGGCCACTGCTCCAAAGTATAATGGCGACGAGTTTAACACCACCCCATCAGATGCTTGCCATTGCACATGGTGATCTTAGGCTTGTGTGTGGCTGCTTGCAGCTGGCGTTGCTTCCAGAGGCAGTTTGGAATTCGGTAGTAAGTGTTGCAACTGAGGACAGATGATTCTTACACGCTTCATCACTCGGTGGTACTGTTCTTTGAGCTTGTGTGGCCTACCACTCCGTTGATGAGCCATCGTTTCTCCTAGACGTATCCATTTCACAATAACAGCACTTACATTTGATACACTAATTTGAAGGGGTGTCCACATACCTTTGTATATATTGCGTACCTACAGTATACGTGATCAAATAATCACATTAATTAAATATTGAATACATTACAGTAAGAAGTAAGAGTGAAGGGCAGGGAGAGAGTGATTAAGATGAAGGAGCATGAATGGTAATGAGACAGTAAGGTGATAGCTCAGTCCTAGCCCACTCCCTAGGAGGTCCAGACCCACCACATGATAGACATAACAGGGTGACAGAGGTTCCTTCTGCCCACTCTAGGGTTCCCTGGACACAGGCTAGAGTCAGGGCAACATATGGGTCCTCTCTCTCTCTCTGACTCTTTCTATGTGTATGTGTCCATCTTTCAATCTTTCCATTTTGATTTCTCTCTCCTTCTCTTTCTCTGAAATTGTCTCTTTCCATCCCTCCTCTCCTCTTCTCTCCTCCCCTCCCCTACCCTCTTATCTCCTCTCCTTCCATCCCTGTTATACATCCCTGGGTGGTAGTTTTAGGGTTAGCCCTGCCCTGGTCCACTGATAGATCAGGTTTCTCTAGAACTCTACACAAGAGCTGGGAGGCCTGACTATCACTAGGAAATAAAAACCTTGGCCAACCTTCCTTGCTCTCCTTCACTGTCTCTCCCTCTATCTCTCGCTTTGTTTTTTTCCTCTCTATCTCACTGTCTCTTCCTCTCACTGTTTGAGTCTGTTTCTCTCTCTCTCTCATTTACCTCTCTCTATTTATGTATTTCCCTCTATCTTTATCTACCTCCCGGTTTCCTTATGCATCACTTTCCCTTCGTCCCCTTTTATCTTTCTCTCCATCTGTATCTATGTATTCTCTTACTCTGTTAGTGTTTTCACTCTCTTTTCAGATGTATCTTCACTGAGACCAGCCCAGGTCTTATCGTGAATCAGTCCAATTTAATCTACAATATCTCTAAGAAACTCTGCTATATTCTGTGCACACACACACACAGAAGCAAAAACGTGTGCACCTGCAATGTCTACCTCAGGGTTTGTGCTTCGATGTGCTAGATTCAGAGTCAATAGGGGGCATATACACACACACACACACACACACACACACACACACACACACACACACACACACACACACACACACACACACACACACACACACACACACACACACACACACACACACACACACACACACACACACACACACACACACACACATTCCAGTATGAAATCTATAACCTGGCGCCTATTTGTGTTGTGCAGAGGGGAAAAACAAGAAATTGGTACCGTCTCATTCCTCTTTGCCAAGTTTCTTCATCTAATTGAGCTAGTGCTTTCCCCCATACTACCTCATTAGAGAGAGAGGGGGAGAGTGAGAGAGATGGAGAGGGGAGGGGGAGAGGGAGAAAGTGAGAGAGATGGAGAGGGGAGGGGGAGAGGGAGAGAGAAGGAGAGAGAGAAAGAGGGGGCAAACAGAAGAGACAGATAGAGAAGGGATGGGCAACCAAAAGATTATGAACTCCGTCGGGGGTCTCAACTTACTGTTGAGTGTTAGAATAGTAGAATACACAAGGTGCAATTTTGACATTTGGATGTGCATCAGCAGTTTTTCTCTTGTTATGTCAGTCACTGACAGTAACTCATTTAGCCATGTCACCTAACAATTTTTTGATTTCTTAGTTAGTCTAGCCAGCTATATAAACTTGTAGTAATCAAGGCCGAATACCAACCAGGATGCAAACCATGTGCCCAGGAGCCCTGACCTCCAGGGGGCAACCATTGATTTAGTCACTCTCACTCAGATATCATTAACAAGTTATACGTCTTAGCAAAATGTATAGAATTGCAGGAAATTTGCTATAAAACTACAAGAAATCCTCTTCAGCCGAAGGTAAAATGGGTAGAATTGCAGGACATTTGTTATAAAATTGTTAAACTTCTCTCTGCTCTATGGTAAAATGGGTAGAATTGCATAAAGTTTGCTTTGAAACTGCAACATTTTCTCTACAGCCCATTGCAAAATGTGTAGAATCTCCGCCATCAAGATAAGGACCACAAACAAATTTTTCCAAATCCAAATCTCAACTAGGGCCCCAAAAGGCTAGCGCCAGCTCTGTTAAGGGAAAGCGAGAGGAAAAGATGGAGGGGACGGGTGGGAAAGGAAAGAGAGGCATGTGGATTCCCCTTCAGGTGGTAAACGTGGCATGACGGAATGGAGCTGTGAAGCCCTGTGGCAGGCATCTGCAAGAATTCCCTTCCCCCGACTTGATCCGGCTGCCATTCCTGTCAAAGAGCCCCAGGCCCTGACGTCAACACACAACCAACATCCCTGTTTTTACCCTCCCAAACGTTCCACTTTCTGGGAGCACAGTTATCAGATCTTTAAGTCCTCCACCTCCACACAAGCAGAGCCCCTCCCTTTAAAACCAGGTGTGAGCTTCAAACCGCTTCACCTGGCTGTCACAGGCACTGCCAGAAGCCTCACTGCCAGAAGCCTCGCGCAAGCAGGAGCTGGCATAAACAAGGCGTTTGAAGTGCACTTTCTGATGGGCTCATCTGAGTTCACAGAGGCAGCAGGCAGTGCACGTCAGATAGAAGTGTATGTGCGACGGTGTGTGTGTGCGTGGGCGTGTTGATGTGTGTCTAAAAAAATTATACCAAGTTAGGAGTCAAACCCATTCTGGGTGTGTGGCTGAGATAGAAGTGAAACAGACTGAAACAGGTCAAATCATATGTTATTTGTCACATGCTTCGTAAACAACGGGTGTAAACTAAACGTGAAAAGCTTACTTACGGGTCCTTTCTCCAACAATGCAGAGAAAAAAAAGTGAATGACAATAATGAGTAAAGATCACATGGCTATATATAGGCTACATACCCATTTTGCCATGGGGTGGAGAGAATTTCTTGCCGTTTTAGGCATTTTGCTAAGACTTATACAAAGTTAGTGATGTGTGAGTGACTAATGAGGTACATACATATAGGTAGGGGTAAAGTGAAAATTGTACAACTGAAATGTGTCTTCTGCATTTAACCCAACCCCTCTGAATTAGTGTCACGACTTCCTCCGAAGTCGGTTCCTCTCCTTGTTCAGGCGGCGTTCGGCGGTCGACGTCACCGGTCTTCTAGCCATCGCCAATCCACCTTTCATTTTCCATTTGTTTTGTCTTGTTTCCCCACACACCTGGTTTACATTTCCCTCATTACTTGTGGTGTATTTAACCCTCTGTTTCCCCCCCATGTCTGCGTGTGAAATTGTTCGTTATGTTTATTGTGTGACGCGTCAGGCTATTTTTTCCCGGGTATTGTTTTGAACCCGTGGTATTGTATTGTTGTACATTATTTTGTGTGACCAGGGCGCTATTTGCTTTTGCCTTTGGCTGGAGTGTTGTGATGCTGTTGCGTCCAACTGTTTTGCTTCTGTCAATTAAAGTGTGACTGTTCACTCATCTCTGCTCTCCTGCACCTGACTCCAGTTGACCAGTTGTGCACACAGTCTGACACAGAGAGTTGTGGGGAGCTGCCTTAATCAACATCCACAGCACCCAGGGAACACTGGGTTAACTGCCTTGCTCAGGGGCAGAATGACAGATTTTTATCTTGTCAGGTCAGGGATTCGATCCAGCAACCGTACAGTAACGTGTGTGTGTGTGTGTGTGTGTGTGTGTGTGTGTGTGTGTGTGTGTGTGTGTGTGTGTGTGTGTGTGTGTGTGTGTGTGTGTGTGTGTGTGTGTGTGTGTGTGTGTGTGTGTGTGTGTGTGTGTGTGTGTGTGTGTGTGTGTGTGTGTGTGTGTGTGTGTGTGTGTTATCCAGTGACCTTAGTCATACACAGGCCCACAGAAACACACCTCTATGAAGAAACAACTTCTTCTGCGCTAAACAACACTACTGCCCCTCTCTCTCTCTCTCTCTCTCTCTCTCTCTCTCTCTCTCTCTCTCTCTCTCTCTCTCTTCTTAAGAAAAGTTGCTTCCCCTGCTATTCCATTCCTCTTTCTTTCTTTCTTTCTCTCTTTCTCTCTCTGTCTCTCTCTGTCTCTCTCTCGCTCCATCACCTACTCTTCAAATCTCATCTCTTTCCATCTATCGCTCTCTCCTGCTGTCTTTCCACCAGCCCGTCAGGCGGTGAGCCTTTGAAACACGCAGTAAAGCAGATCTGAAGGCCCTTAAATTGATACTTAACTCTCAGAATTCTTAAAAGGCTCGGGCCGATGAATTTTTTATCTGCACCACCCGCGGCTGGAGCTCTCCCAGCACAGGACGCACAAACAATGGTTTATTTCCCTTTTTTCCTTCCGCCTTCGCTCTCTCTCTGTCTCTATCTCTGTGTGTAATGACAAAGTCTTTGCTGTGGCATGTCTCCATGTGGCTCCTGGTCTAATTGGTTGGTAGCATCTGTGCTAACACTGCAGAGACACTGCAGAGAGGGGGACTGGGAGGGTGGGGGGAGTGTAATGGAGCGTCGCCTGAAAAACAACCTCCAACCAACGACAGCTTAGAGGAAACATAAATACAAACAGCCGGGTAAATAGAGAGCTAGCGTGTCTCAGAGAGAGGGCATAGGAGCCCACGGAGACATTCTGTGTGTGTGTGTGTGTGTGTGTGTGTGTGTGTGTGTGTGTGTGTGTGTGTGTGTGTGTGTGTGTGTGTGTGTGTGTGTGTGTGTGTGTGTGTGTGTGTGTGTGTGTGTGTGTGTGTGTGTGTGTGTGTGTGTGTGTGTGTGTGTGTGTGTGTGTGTCTCAAAGAGAGGACAGGGGAGCCCGTGGAGAGGCATTGGCAGGGCTCTATTTGAGCTGAGCATTAAAGACATTAGAGAGCGTCTGTCTCTGCCATGCTCCGAGAAGTTCACTCCTGTCCTGCCTCATTACCCGGCTCATGTCACACTGCATCTCTACGCCACACCAACACAACACATGCAATGGGAGAGCACCATAATCGCTCAGCGTATGTTATCTACTACAGTGACAATGCAATATGGTGGGTGGGTGTTTGCTTACTACGCATCTTCAGAGAGAGGAGCAGGAATGTGGATTTAATTGTTGCACTGCTTGTTGTGGTCCCGTGCCATGACACAGGTCGAAGGTTTTTATTGACACACTTTATGGCCCTAGTATATAAACTCAAGGATGGAACCGTACGAACGGCTGCTTTAAACAGCATTTTGTTATTCAGTCTCTTGTTTTTTCTTGTTTTTTTTGCATCTACTACCCTATAAATATATCTGTTGAAGGTTTCAGAGAGGCCCCTGGCACATTTGTGACTCGTTTCAGAAAACTAGGCATGTGTCTTAACGAAAGGCTCCACTATGCAAGTAACCATTTCAATAGAATGTCACGGCGACTACTGTTGATAGACGTAGCTGGTAAATTCGCTCTGGCTATCTACTCCAATTTCAGAGCACTCCCATCTGAGTGTGCCAGAGCGCAGATTAACTGACAAATTTATGAACACTCAACACCCATTGAATATGGCCGCTGTCAAAAAACGTTGGCAAAAAGCGTCAATTGTTGACAGCAGCACAATTGCAGTCACCAACGCTCTGGATTTTAAAAAACAGGCTAACCAGCTCTGCTAGGGCAAGTAAAATGGTCAGTCAGCTGTCCTCTCATTTGAAGAAGAAGAAGAAACCTAGAGAGGAACCAGGCTATGTGGGGTGGCCAGTCCTCTTCTGGCTGTGCCGAGTGGAGATTATAACAAAACATGGCCAAGATGTTAAAATGTTCATAAATGACCAGCATGGTCGAATAATAATAAGGCAGAACAGTTGAAACTGGAGCAGCAGCACGGCCAGGTGGACTGGGGACAGCAAGGAGTCATCATGTCACGTAGTCCTGGGGCATGGTCCTAGGGCTCAGGTCAGTTGAAACTGGAGCAGCAGCACGGCCAGGTGGACTGGGGACAGCAAGGAGTCATCATTTCAGGTAGTCCTGGGGCATGGTCCTAGGGCTCAGGTCCTCAGAGAGAAGGAGCAAGCTAGCCACCGTTAGCCAGTTAGCTTGGGTGCTTGACTGTTGTTGTTAGGACAGAACGCTCGGATCACCCCTTAAAGAGATGGGTGGGGCTAAATCTTAAGAGGGTGTGAACGTTGCTGAATGGGTGTAGACAAAGAAGAGCTCTCCAGTAGGTACCAAAACATTACTTTTCTCAAAAGTGAGGTTAGCAGTTTATCAACTTTCAAAGCAGAATGACTTTCCAATTGTTCATCATATGTAGTGTATGATATACCATTTTGTAGCCCTGTGTCTCTGCTTTTATCCAATGTAAAAATAAAAATAAACACAGTTTCAAATTTTGCTACATAAGACCGATTCAAGACGGTCGGTCACATTTGGTTTTATGTGAAAGATCAAGCGTGAGAGATACAGAGTTTGAATCCTTCTTTAATCAGAGTTTTAGAAGAGTAAGGGAGCAGAGAGAGAACGGACGAAGAACGAGTAAGAAAAATATAAAAAGGAAAAGAGAGAGAGATAAAGAAAGAAAGAGACAGGAAGAAAAAAGACCGGAAGAAAGAAGAGGGAAGGAAAGTGAATGCAAAAGAAAAGAGGGAGGGAAAGTGAATGCAATAGAAAAGAGGGAGGGAAAGTGAATGCAATAGAAAAGAGGGAGGGAAAGTGAATGCAAAAGAAAAGAGGGAGGGAAAGTGAATGCAATAGAAAAGAGGGAGGGAAAGTGAATGCAAAAGAAAAGAGGGAGGGAAAGTGAATGCAATAGAAAAGAGGGAGGGAAAGTGAATGCAATAGAAAAGAGGGAGGGAAAGTGAATGCAATAGAAAAGAGGGAGGGAAAGTGAATGCAAAAGAAAAGAGGGAGGGAAAGTGAATGAAAAAGAAAAGAGGGAGGGAAAGTGAATGCAATAGAAAAGAGGGAGGGAAAGTGAATGCAATAGAAAAGAGGGAGGGAAAGTGAATGCAATAGAAAAGAGGGAGGGAAAGTGAATGCAATAGAAAAGAGGGAGGGAAAGTGAATGCAAAAGAAAATAGGGAGGGAAAGTGAATGCAGAAGAAAAGAGGGAGGGAAAGTGAATGCAAAAGAAAAGAGGGATGGAAAGTGAATGCAATAGAAAAGAGGGAGGGAAAGTGAATGCAATAGAAAAGAGGGAGGGAAAGTGAATGCAAAAGCAAAGCGGGAGGGAAAGTGAATGCAAAAGAAAAGAGGGAGGGAAAGTGAATGCAATAGAAAAGAGGGAGGGAAAGTGAATGCAAAAGAAAAGAGGGAGGGAAAGTGAATGCAATAGAAAAGAGGGAGGGAAAGTGAATGCAAAAGCAAAGCGGGAGGGAAAGTGAATGCAAAAGGAAAGAGGGAGGGAAAGTGAATGCAAAAGAAAAGAGGGAGGGAAAGTGAATGCAAAAGAATGCAATAGAAAAGAGGGAGGGAAAGTGAATGCAATAGAAAAGAGGGAGGGAAAGTGAATGCAATAGAAAAGAGGGAGGGAAAGTGAATGCAAAAGAAAAGAGGGAGGGAAAGTGAATGCAATAGAAAAGAGGGGGGAAAGTGAATGCAATAGAAAAGAGGGAGGGAAAGTGAATGCAAAAGAAAAGAGGGAGGGAAAGTGAATGCAAAAGAAAAGAGGGAGGGAAAGTGAATGCAAAAGAAAAGAGGGAGGGAAAGTGAAAGCAAAAGAAAAGAGGGAGGGAAAGTGAATGCAAAAGAAAAGAGGGAGGGAAAGTGAATGCAATAGAAAAAGGGAGGGAAAGTGAATGCAATAGAAAAGAGGGAGGGAAAGTGAATGCAATAGAAAAGAGGGAGGGAAAGTGAATGCAAAAGAAAAGAGGGAGGGAAAGTGAATGAAAAAGAAAAGAGGGAGGGAAAGTGAATGCAATAGAAAAGAGGGAGGGAAAGTGAATGCAATAGAAAAGAGGGAGGGAAAGTGAATGCAATAGAAAAGAGGGAGGGAAAGTGAATGCAATAGAAAAGAGGGAGGGAAAGTGAATGCAAAAGAAAAGAGGGAGGGAAAGTGAATGCAATAGAAAAGAGGGAGGGAAAGTGAATGCAATAGAAAAGAGGGAGGGAAAGTGAATGCAATAGAAAAGAGGGAGGGAAAGTGAATGCAAAAGAAAAGAGGGAGGGAAAGTGAATGCAATAGAAAAGAGGGAGGGAAAGTGAATGCAAAAGAAAAGGGAGCGAGAGATGCAAAGAGAGAGAGAGAGAGGGAGAGAGAGAGTGAAAGTGGGAGAGAGAGGGAGAGAGAGAGTGAAAGTGGGGAGAGAGAGAGAGAGAGAGAGAGAGAGAGAGAGAGAGAGAGAGAGAGAGAGAGAGAGAGAGAGATGTAGAGGGAGAGATACAGAGAGAGGTAAAGAGAGAGTGTGATGGTACCCCTGGGAGGCAGAGTAGGAAGTTGTAGTCTGGGTATTCAAGGCTGGTTCTGAAAGGATCCCGTCGGGCTGCATATGGCACAGCAGGTAACCCTGCTAATAACCTGCTGTCTATCTGTCTGCTCTACACCTCTACCACTCACTTACTATAACAACATCCATCTCTCTTTCTTTACTTCTAGCTTACTCACCAAATATCACCAGACAAGATTCTCAAGGTCTTTCAATCAGGAAATAAACATTTCTCTGTGTTTGTCTACTCTTTACCACATTGTTTTGCATCTTGTCTTTAGAGATACGAATACCTCAATGAAAAATGGCACTTTTAAGAATGTGTAGCTATCACCATACACTGAGCTCACAAAACATTAAGAACACCTGCTATTTCCATGACATAGACTGGTCAGGTGAATCCAGGTGAAAGCTATTATCTCTTATTGATGTCACTTGTTAAATCCACTTCAATCAATGTAGATGAAGGGGAGGAGACAGGTAAAAGAAGGATTTGTAAGCTTTGAGACAGCTGAGATATGGATTGTGCATGTGTGCCATTCAGGGGGTGAATGAGCACGGGAACAGATTGAAGTGCCTTTGAACGATGTATGGTGGTAGGTGCCAGGCACCAGGCACACCGGTGTGTGTCAAGAACTGCAACACTGCTGGGATGTTCATGCTCAACAGTTGCCCATGTGTATCAAGAATGGTTCACCACCAAAAGGACCTTGATCAGCATTCATTGACGAATGCATTGAGTAGAATGCTTAGTCGGGCATCAAAGCTAACGTTCAAAACAGAATTGTGCCGAAACATGCAACCCATGACTATACTGTAGCTCAGTGATTTCTCCTTGGCTAAACTAGGCTCATCATTTAGCATTTTTATTCATATATACAGATCACATACAAATGTTCAAATAAGGCACCAGAATGTTCTCATGTTCAATATGTTTTTTTGTTGTTGTTCATACGTTCCTCCTGTGAAGTAGGAACTAGTGTCGAATTTCTAGGATCCTGTAATCAGTCACCTAGTCGATTCTACTGAATTAAACAGCGACTTCAGGGTCCATTACATAGTGAAACAGTTGCCTGACTTTGGCCTTGGTCAAATGACGGACGCCATACAACACGTGCCAGCAAGTTTCACAGCTTTCCCTCTCTCCTCAACCCGTGTGACCCCATCGTGACCCCCTGAGACCACACTGGCACTTATGGAGAGTCTTAAGGATGGTACATCACATCCCCACCCCCACTCCTTCTTCCCACCCCTCCATCCATTCCTTCATCCACCCACTTGGCCCTGGGGGGGGGTGTAAGGGTGGGTAGAAAAGCGAGTCTTTGCCCTGGGTGTTGTGTATTGATTTTGGGACTCCAGAGTTAAGGAACAGATGGGGCTCAAAGAGGACATTGACGCGCGTCAGAAACAATAAGGATCAAGACTAGAGCAGAGAGGAGAAGAGTGAGCACACCGGAGGTGACATGGCACCCAGCCCCCACAGTCTGAGGAGGGAGGGAGGGTTGGCTGGCACTCTTCTTCCTCTGGGAAGAGATGCAGTACAGTCTCTCACACTACAGACAGGGATGCATACTGTACGCAGGATATACACCGTACTCAATGTAACAATGTCGTATTGTGACATGGTAAATGTTGGAGCAAGACACACACAAGATGGTGTGGAATGAGATCATTTTAAATGGAACTGGGCACTAGATCTGGATCCAAATGAAATATGTTTGTCCACTCAAAATGCATCTATCCAACATTCGCATCTTGAAAGGGCAATCAGCAGTTGATGCATCCATTTTTGGACTCAAATGTATCATATGTACCCATTGAGTCTTGAAAATGTCATTTTGACATCATGGATGGTCAATCATTGCATCCATAGCTGTCTATGAACTTGAGAATGGTTACATTTTCTCCAGCCACATCCCTCAGCCTTGTACCGAAACGGGTAGGAATACCTTTGTTGTTGTTTCAACTTCTGATTGTCCCTTTAAGGTGTCTTCTATACACTATATCTATACCAGCTTCTGCACACAGGAGTCTGTGAGTGGGAGGGGGGTGTGTCCCTGGTAGATTCCAAGTCAGTCCGTCGCTACACTGCAGAGGGGATAAAATAAGGACTCCCTGCAGATGGGCTGAAAAATGCTGCTGTCACTCCGGTCATTCCAGGAGTGTGAACTTGGCTGAGGATGAGTGCTTCTCCGGACTGGAGCCAGGCTTTGTGTCAGGGCCAGAGGGAGAGAGGGTTGGGGGGGGGGGAAAGATATAAAGAATGAAGGGAGAGGGGATAGTCATTCCGAAAGATGCCATCCTGAGGAGATGCCATTTTGGGGGCAGCTGGTACTCTGGCAGTGAGAGACGCTGACAGAGAAAGTTGGAGGCATCACAATGCCCACTCGTCCTCCTCTCCTCCTCTCCTCCTCTCCTCCTCTCCTCCTCCTCTCCTCCACTCCACAGGATAAATAAGTCAACTCTATGGGGGACAACACTGATCCATGTCGCTCACCAAACAGCTACCCCTCCTCTGACACAATGCCTGCGAGGATCTTCATAACTTACATATGATCGTGTATCTCTATGGGTTTTGTTGTTTGTCAATACTCCAAGGGACAACATACTGTTGACAAGTGTTTGTAACGTTATTTACCAGGGAAACACCATTCTATGGTCTGCGGGAGTGGATACACTGTTCAATCTAACGTGGCTTGTTATGTCATCACCCAGGTTCATTTGAAAGTCGTCTAGAAGGCAATTAAAAGGGCTTATTTCTCTTCATTCCTAGAGATCACAGGAAAGCTGTGAGCAGAATTAAATGGGAAGAAACTGGCAATTAACACGAAACTGAAGAAAATGTGAGATATCCTCACAATCCGAAAAAAATCTGTGGCCCTTCCTGTGTCTTATCGTCGGTTCAAATCAAACGGAATCGAAACCGGGGTGATTATACTGTGGTGAAAACAGCGACAGGGATCCATGGGACGTTGTGATGAAACCTAACGACCAGACTAGCAAAGTGGCGAGACTTAAGAGATGCTTGATAACAACATCCCAATCCTCACTGCCTGGCTGGAGCAGACGGATGGAGAGACAGATGCAGCGGAGGGGAGGGAAAGATGAAAGGGGGATGCACCGCAGAAATGAAAGAAAAGATAAGATGAAAGAAACGAGGTGTTAGTTAGAGGGCACAAGAGGTTGGTAACACCTTAATTGGGCAGGACGGGCTCGTGGTAATGGCTGGAGCGGAATGGGTGGACTGGTATCAAATACATCAAACACATAGTTTGTGTGTGTTTGATTCCATTCCATCAGCTCCATTCCAGACATTACTATGAGCCTTCACCCCCTTTACCGGAGTCCACTGTTCGAGAGAGAGATGTGAATCCATTTCATCATGGCTGTTGTGGATTAGTCACCTCCATCTTGATGTCACCTCCATCTTCATTACCTTCATTCATTTAACCCTCAGTAACAGCTCTTCCTGGGTGAGCTGAGGCATCTGCTGGCTGTGGAAGGAGAGATTGAGAGATGGAGAGATCAGGAGGAGAATAGGCGGTAATGGAGTTGACTAAACTTCTCAAGGTCACTGCAGATTTACTGTAGAATATGGGAAGAATAAGGTCCAAATTGTTTGAGAAATCGGTCTATAATAAGAAAAATATCAGAGAGAACGTGAGAGAAAGAGAGAGAGAGAGAGAGAGAGAGAGAGAGAGAGAGAGAGAGAGAGAGAGAGAGAGAGAGAGAGAGAGAGAGAGAGAGAGATGAGGATTCGTAGCATCTGCTGTGGAGTTGATGATCATTTCTCATCATTGTAAGTCATTAGGACTGTTTCACAGGAACCTGAGAGAACACACACACACACTAACACATACACCGTGCAGTACAGAGAGACTCTGGGGAAGTGTGTTTGATAGATACACTCCTTCATAAGAACTGGCAGGAAACTTTTAGTTTGTAAAGAGAATTATCCTCCTGTGTTGGTGTTCAGGAACCGCCGAGGAATGAAATTATATTGAAAATAACAAACAAAATACATAGTTGATTTGGCTACAGGGGACAGATAAAGGCATCACTGCTCTTATTGAAAATAGAGTAAGAGAAAACCCTCTAACTCACTGGGTGTAAATCACAGATCACAGGGTTTCCTGGTTCCAGGCACTGTGTGTGTTTAACCCACACACTGGGAGAGTTGTGAAGAGAAGTGGTGATTGAACAGATCTCCAGTCTAAGAGATGAGAGTCCAGTCTGTCTCCCCTTGTCTGTCTCCCCCACTCTCTCACCCACCCACCGAACACCATGCGGAAAATCAATATGTGCTTTCTCTCCCCTAGCTGCCTGTCTCTCTGCTCTGCGTCAGCAGAATGGCTCTCAGGAGTGTGATTAAGCGTTAAGTGTTTCACAATGGCGGGGTGTGGGAGAGAGAAGAGGGAGAGAGGAGCATCGGAGGGGGGGGGGTGTTCCCATCACGACGGGTCTGGCAATCCGAGACATCTGTCCACCGCCGAAACGAAGGGAGGGAGAGAGAGGGAGGGAGAGAGAAAGAGCAGAAGGGAAGCACCATCCCTGGGTTACACATTATTGTTCGGTCTATACAATTATACTTGACTACATGTGTCCGAAATGTGAGAACTGTAACTCCCTTTAAAAGTAACATTATCTTGGAATACACATTATCTATTGTACGTTGATTTGCCTTTTATAAGTATAAAGTGTTGTTTGAGTATTGTGAGTAATGAACATTTTCATAGGTCTGTGTTCATGAAGTGGACTATTCATCAGTCAAAGGGCACTTTCACTGTAATCCGAGGACTTCCTGTAAACAGAAGGCAAACTTCCTCTTGAACTCTTATCACATTTCTCACTGGTGTGGTCTCAAGATGGTGTGGGTGATGTAACGATGATGTGGGGAGACGTATGGGGGATGCCACAGTCAGCAGCTGCCTCTGAAGTAGCTCCCTCCATCATCGGCTGTCAGCCACAGAAGCACCTGGCACCAGCATCACTCACACACACACACACACACACACACACACACACACACACACACACACACACACACACACACACACACACACACACACACACACACACACACACACACACACACACACACACACACACACACACACACACACACACACACAAACAGACAGATACACAAACAGACAGATACACACAGACACACACTGTACCAGCCGTTCTGCACCAGCATCACTCATACACATCCAGCCTCACTGCTGCTACTGCTGACAATGATGATGATGATGATGATGATGATGATGATGATGATGATGATGATGATGACACACAGGATAAAAAGTATTGCTTGTTTTTTTTATTCTGACACATTTGGTGATGTTTTATGCGCTGCATTGCTACAAGTCACACAGTCAGTTCAGTGAGACTTTGAATTTCGTGTGTTTGATGAATCAGAAATATTTGTGATAACTTTAGATGTTCTTCAGAGTTCCACTGGTAAATCATTTACAGTAAGCTTAGTGTCAAGCCACTCAAACCCCCGCCACTCTGTAAAGCACATTGAGGGTGTTATGAGCAAGTCAGAGCAGTATTATTCCAGACTCTTGAATTTCACTAGTGTTCCTCTTATAAAGTAGAGTGGTTTTAAGCTATGTGACCACAACCAGACCAGGTTTCTGCATAGCAATAAAACCATTGTGGTTTCGCACTATGTTATTTCCTGTTGCTTTCTAATACCTTAGTCTACTGCTAACATGTCTTAAAGTTAAGTGCCTTTTACAGCAATTATAGGGTTATTATACAATCAGTGCATTTAGGAGCAGAGTCTAAAAATTAAAGACGTCACAAATGGAATGAGCAACAAATGCAGGGAGAGCGAAAAAAGATGTGTGTTACTGAACATGCAGTTTATTCGGATACAGATGAAACAAGTTATGATGAACTTCAGAGGGTGGTGAAAGTGCAAGTTGATGACCTTGATGCTCCTTTCCAATAAATATTGAGGGTCTTATTCTGGTGACATGATCATCGATGCATGGCTGAAGTTTGACATGTACAAATAATCTTGCTCTAATCCATAATAACCTCGTTATGTAGTCTAGCCTATCCGCACTGTATCTGCGAGCTGTTGGCGAGAGCACATGCCAAGAGTGCTATTCAACTCAACAGTTTTGGAACAAAACCATTGGTATAGTTGAAAATGTGATGGAAACACATTGAAACATAGATTTGATTTATTTATTTTATTCAGTACATGAAAACTTAAGTAACTTTCATGTGCACTAGGCCATTAGGCACTGCTTTTTATCCGCATCAAGTCAGTTTGGTGGGAAAATGTTCTCTTTATGCAGAATTTAGAATATTTACAGTGCCTTCGGAAGGTAGTCAGACCCCTTGCCTTGTTCAACATTATTTATGTTACAGCCTTATTCTGAAATGTATTACATTGTTTTGTTCCCCATCAATCTACACACAATACCCCATAATGACAAACTATTTTTTTTTTAACATTTAATACAAATTTAATACAAATAATGGAAAAATTACATTTACATAAGCATTCAGACCCTTTACTAAGTACTTTGCTAAAGCACCTTTGGCAGCAATTACAGCAACAAGTCTTCTTGGGTATGATGCTACAAGCTTGACATACCTGTATTTGTAGAGTTTCTCCCTTTATTCTCTGCAGATCCTCTCAAGCTCTGTCAGGTTGGATAGTGAGGGTTGCTGCACAGCTATTTTCAGGTCTCCCCAGAGATGTTCGATCGGATTCAAGTCTGGGCTCTGGCTGGGCCACTCAAGGACATTCAGAGACTTGTCCCGAAGCCACTCCTACATTGTCTTTGCTGTGTGCTTAGGGTCGTTGTCCTGTTGTAAGGTGAACCTTCACCCCAGTCTGAGTGCTCTGGAGCAGTTTTTCAGCAAGGATCTTTCTGTAGTTTGGTCCATTCATCTTTTTCTTGATCCTGACTAGTCTCCCAGTCCCTGCCTCTGAAAAACATCGCCACAGCATGATGCTACCACCACCATGCTTCGAGGGTATCAGGTTTCCTCCAGACGTGACACTTGGCATTCAGGCCAAAGAGTTCAATCTTGGTTTCTTCCGACCAGAGAATCTTGTTCCTCATGGTCTGAGAGTCTTTAGGTGACTTTTGGCAAACTCCAAACGGTCTCTCATGTGCCTTTTACTGAGGAGTGGCTGGCCAAACTACCATAAAGGCCTGATTGGTGGAGTGCTGCAGAGATGGTTGTCCTTCTGGAAGTTTCTCCCATCACCACAGAGGAACTCTAGAGCTCTGTTAAAGTGACCATTGGGTTCTTGGTCACCTCCCTGACCAAGGCCCTTCTCCCCCGATTGCTGAGTTTGGACAGGCTGCCAGCTCTAGAGTGGTTTGGTGGTTCCAAACTTCTTCCATTTAAGAATTATGGAGGCCACTGTGTTATTGTAGACATTCAATGCTGAATAATTTTTTTGGTACCCTTCCCCAGATCTGTGCCGTGACAAGTTGTTGAAACGTCTCAAAGATGATCAATGGAAACAGGATGCACCTGTTTAGCAAAGGGTCTGAATAAATATGTAAATAAGGTATTTCTGTTTTTAATCCATAATAGAGTGCTAAATAAAAAAATAAAAAGATACATTTGTCATGATTTCTGAGGATTTTTCTTTCTTAATTTAATCCATTTTAGAATTAGGATGTAACATAACACATATGTGACTCACAACCTGTATTCGGTCTTAGCTAGCTAGCAGTACACATGAAATGAAACCACTTTCTGTCAAAATTAGAAATGTGTAATATCTGAAAATGTAGCTAGCTAGACTGTCTTATGCAGTATACATCATAGTTGGACGCATGTTCTGTCCGATGCCATGCATGGTTGCTCTTAGTTTGACGACGTAATCAAGACTGGTGTCTCCTTAGCTATCATACTCAAATTCCACTGATTTCAAAACTTGGTCTTCCAGAAAGTGTGAGGGGAACGGCACCTCAGTACCTCCAGGCTCTGATCAGGCCCTACACCCAAATAAGAGCACTGCGTTCATCCACCTCTGGCCTGCTCGCCTCCCTACCACTGAGGAAGTACAGTTCCCGCTCAGCCCAGTCAAAACTGTTCGCTGCTCTGGCTCCCCAATGGTGGAACAAACTCCCTCACGACGCCAGGACAGCGGAGTCAATCACCACCTTCCGGAGACACCTGAAACCCCACCTCTTTAAGGAATACCTAGGATAGGATAAAGTAATCCTTCTCACCCCCCTTAAAAGAAAATGGGGGAGATGTCCCCCCCCCCTTAAAAGATTTAGATGCACTATTGTAAAGTGGCTGTTCCACTGGATGTCATAAGGTGAATGCACCAATTTGTAAGTCGCTCTGGATAAGAGCGTCTGCCAAATGACTTAAATGTAATGTAAATGTACAGTGGAGAGCATGCACATAACGTCAACTAGTGAGCCAGCCAGCTAATGTTAGCTAGCTAACAGTACACTTTAACTTGACATTAGGTTTATGCAGTTTTACTACACAATACATTTTTTTAATGCCGTGTTTGACGCGATTACCTCGACATACTGACCTGCTATAGACAGACACGTGCTGTATGGCAGACCAATCCAAACTCATCTCTTGCCATGTCCAGCCCACCCATTATCAATGTATTTATAAATCCCTTCTTACATCAGCCGATGTCACAAAGTGCTGTACAGAAATGTTGAAGCACAGTGGCTAGGAAAAACTTCCTAGAACCTTGGAAGAAACCTAGAGAGGAACCAGGCTCTGAGGCATGGCCAGTCCTCTTCTGGCTCTGCCGGGTGGAGATTATAACAGAACATGGCTAAGATGTTCAAGCGTTCATAGATGACCAGCAGGGTCAGATAATAATATTTGCAGTGGTTGTAGAGGGTGCAACTGGTCAGCACCTCAGGAGTAAATGTCAGTTGGCTTTTCATAGCCGATCATTCAGAGTCAGAGAAGGCAGGTGCGGTAGAGAGAGAGTCCAAAACAGAAGGTCTGGGACAAGGTTGCACGTCCAGTGAACAGGTCAGGGTTCCATAGCCGAAGGCAGAACAGTTGAAACTGGAGCAGCAGCATGGCCAGGTCGACTGGGGACAGAAGTCATGACTAGTGGGAAGGTTGCTCACTTTTTCTGTGCCTAATCCAACTAGACTCGTAATTTAACAATTTTATTCGTATTAACAGATGGCATACACGTTTGATATTAAGCCACATGAAAGATCACGTGATCGAGAAGGCATTTCTGACAAAAAAAAAACGCATTTGATTTTTTCCTTTTTTGTTCAAACAGCTCCCCTATGAAGTCGTGATTTGCGACATACGCCTAGTTTCCTGAATCCGGTCACAAATATGGTTAAAAAAGTCAAGGTGTCTAAATACTTTCCAAAGGCACTGTACATGAAAATCTACCGCCAATTTGTTGGAAACAAAGCTACTGTTATTAATATGCTCCTTGTTGTTGAAATACCTTCCTCTATCATCCCCAAACATGTCATATCTTTGACATTTCCTGCCACTTCCCCCCACTCCCTCTCTCCTACCTGCTTCCGTCTCCTCCCTCTCTCCTCCCCTCTCTTCTCCCTCCCTCCCTCTCCTCCCTTCCTCCCTCCCTCTTCTCCCTTCTCTTACCTCCTTCCCTGTCTCCTTCTCCCTCCCTCCCTTCCTCTCCCTCCCCCTCTCCTCCCTCTCTCTCCCCCCCCTCTATCCCTCCCCATCTCATCCCACTGCACACTAAGACAACATAAAGCCAGTCAACTACACAGTCTCAGGGATGACAGGTGACGCTTTGAATGAATGTCCTCCTGTATGACGTTACACTCTGGGCTGTCACATCGCAGAACAGTAAAATAAATCTCACACACACTTTAAGAGGATTTTGAGGTGGGATGGGTGAATGAGGGAAGGGTGGAGGGATGGGGGGGCTGTATATTGTAGTCTGTGAGTAGCCCTCAGGCGGTGTGGCTCTAATTGACTGCAGTGAGTGACACGGCCTCTCAGAGAGAAAGCTCTGTGAGCCCCTGTGCAACTGGGACTTCTATACAACACAGCCCTCTAGCCTAGTGAGCTTCTCCTGTTCCCATGGTGTCTATGTCTGGGTTGTTTTCCCAACAACTACCATTCTCATTCCTCCATCTTTACCCCTCCCTCCTCATCCCTCCTTCCTCATCACTCCATTCTCATCCCTTCATCCTCATCCCCTCCATCCTCATTCCTCCACCCCGATCCCTCCGTCCTCATTCCCTCCATCCTCATCCCTCAACCCCGTCACTCCGTCCTCATCCCTCCACCCTCATCCCTCCATCCTCATCCCCCATCCTCATCCCCCCATCCTCATCCCTCCACCCCATCCCTCTGTTCTCATCCCTCCATCCTCATCCTCTCCACCCTCATCCCCTCCACCCTCATTCCCTCCACCCTCATTCCCTCCATCCTCATCCCTCCATCCTCATCCCTCCATCCTCATCCCTCCATCCTCATCCCTTCATCCTCATCCCTCCAACCTCATCCGTCCATCCTCATTCTCTATCCTCATCCCGCCATCCTCACCCCTATAGCCCTCCTTACAGACCGACAGTAACCCTGGTAAAAAAAAGAGTCCTACTAAGTTCAGCTACTCTTATCAACTCCCTGGAAAATTGGGGAAAATGGGGCTTCATGCAAAGCCTCTGTACATTTACATTACATTTAAGTCATTTAGCAGATGCTCTTATCCAGAGCGACTTACAAATTGGTGCATTCACCTTATGACATCCAGTGGAACAGTCACTTTACAATAGTGCATCTAAATCTTAAAGGGGGGGGTGAGAGGGATTACTTATCATATCCTAGGTATTCCTTAAAGAGGTGGGGTTTCAGGTGTCTCCGGAAGGTGGTGATTGACTCCGCTGTCCTGGCGTCGTGAGGGAGTTTGTTCCACCATTGGGGGGCCAGAGCAGCGAACAGTTTTGACTGGGCTGAGCGGGAGCTGTACTTCCTCAGTGGTAGGGAAGCGAGCAGGCCAGAGGTGGATGAACGCAGTGCCCTTGTTTGGGTGTAGGGCCTGATCAGAGCCTGGAGGTACTGAGGTGCCGTTCCCCTCACAGCTCCGTAGGCAAGCACCATGGTCTTGTAGCGGATGCGAGCTTCAACTGGAAGCCAGTGGAGAGAACGGAGGAGCGGGGTGACGTGAGATAACTTGGGAAGGTTGAACACCAGACGGGCTGCGGCGTTCTGGATGAGTTGAAGGGGTTTAATGGCACAGGCAGGGAGCCCAGCCAACAGCGAGTTGCAGTAATCCAGACGGGAGATGACAAGTGCCTGGATTAGGACCTGCGCCGCTTCCTGTGTGAGGCAGGGTTGTACTCTGCGGATGTTGTAGATCATGAACCTACAGGAACGGGCCACCGCCTTGATGTTGGTTGAGAACGACAGGGTGTTGTCCAGGATCACGCCAAGGTTCTTAGCGCTTTGGGAGGAGGACACAATGGAGTTGTCAACCGTGATGGCGAGATCATGGAACGGGCAGTCCTTCCCCGGGAGGAAGAGCAGCTCCGTCTTGCCGAGGTTCAGCTTGAGGTGGTGATCCGTCATCCACACTGATATGTCTGCCAGACATGCAGAGATGCGATTCGCCACCTGGTCATCAGAAGGGGGAAAGGAGAAGATTAATTGTGTGTCGTCTGCATAGCAATGATAGGAGAGACCATGTAAGGTTATGACAGAGCCAAGTGACTTGGTGTATAGCGAGAATAGGAGAGGGCCTAGAACAGAGCCCTGGGGGACACCAGTGGTGAGAGCGCGTGGTGAGGAGACAGATTCTCGCCACGCCACCTGGTAGGAGCGACCTGTCAGGTAGGATGCAATCCAAGCGTGGGCCGCGCCGGAGATGCCCAACTCGGAGAGGGTGGAGAGGAGGATCTGATGGTTCACAGTATCGAAGGCAGCCGATAGATCTAGAAGGATGAGAGCAGAGGAGAGAGAGTTAGCTTTAGCAGTGCGGAGCGCCTCCGTGATACAGAGGAGAGCAGTCTCAGTTGAATGACTAGTCTTGAAACCTGACTGATATGGATCAAGAAGGTCATTCAGAGAGAGATAGCGGGAGAGCTGGCCAAGGACGGCACGTTCAAGAGTTTTGGAGAGAAAAGAAAGAAGGGATACTGGTCTGTAATTGTTGACATCGGAGGGATCGAGTGTAGGTTTTTTCAGAAGGGGTGCAACTCTCACTCTCTTGAAGAAGGAAGGGACGTATCCAGCGGTCAGGGATGAGTTGATGAGCGAGGTGAGGTAAGGGAAAAGGTCTCCGGAAATGGTCTGGAGAAGAGAGGAGGGGATAGGGTCAAGCGGGCAGGTTGTTGGGCGGCCGGCCGTCACAAGACGCGAGATTTCATCTAGAGAGAGAGGGGAGAAAGAGGTCAGAGCACAGGGTAGGGCAGTGTGAGCAGAACCGGCGGTGTCGTTTGACTTAGCAAACGAGGATCGGATGTCGTCGACCTTCTTTTCAAAATGGTTGACGAAGTCATCTGCAGAGAGGGAGGAGGGGGGAGGGGGAGGAGGATTCAGGAGGGAGGAGAAGGTGGCAAAGAGCTTCCTAGGGTTAGAGGCAGATGCTTGGAATTTAGAGTGGTAGAAAGTGGCTTTAGCAGCAGAGACAGAGGAGGAAAATGTAGAGAGGAGGGAGTGAAAGGATGCCAGGTCCGCAGGGAGGCGAGTTTTCCTCCATTTCCGCTCGGCTGCCCGGAGCCCTGTTCTGTGAGCTCGCAATGAGTCATCGAGCCACGGAGCGGGAGGGGAGGACCGAGCCGGCCTGGAGGATAGGGGACATAGAGAGTCAAAGGATGCAGAGAGGGAGGAGAGGAGGGTTAAGGAGGCAGATTCAGGAGATAGGTTGGAGAAGGTTTGAGCAGAGGGAAGAGATGATAGGATGGAAGAGGAGAGAGTAGCGGGGGAGAGAGAGCGAAGGTTGGGACGGCGCAATACCATCCGAGTAGGGGCAGTGTGGGAGGTGTTGGATGAGACCGAGAGGGAAAAGGATACAAGGTAGTGGTCAGAGACTTGGAGGGGAGTTGCAATGAGGTTAGTGGAAGAACAGCATCTAGTAAAGATGAGGTTGAGCGTATTGCCTGCCTTGTGAGTAGGGGGGGAAGGTGAGAGGGTGAGGTCAAAAGAGGAGAGGAGTGGAAAGAAGGAGGCAGAGAGGAATGAGTCAAAGGTAGACGTGGGGAGGTTAAAGTCGCCCAGAACTGTGAGAGGTGAGCTGTCCTCAGGAAAGGAGCTTATCAAGGCATCAAGCTCATTGATGAACTCTCCGAGGGAACCTGGAGGGCGATAAATTATAAGGATGTTAAGCTTGAAAGGGCTGGTAAATGTGACAGCATGGAATTCAAAGGAGGCGATAGACAGATGGGTAAGGGGATAAAGAGAGAATGACCACTTGGGAGAGATGAGGATCCCGGCGCCACCACCCCGCTGACCAGAAGCTCTCGGGGTGTGCGAGAACACGTGGGTAGCTAGCTAGCTATGTAGCTAGCTACGATCAAACAAATCAAACCGTTGTACTGTAATGAAATTAAATGAAAATGTGATACTACCTGTGAATGCGACCGGGTTGTGAGTCTATTCGGTAGACGTTGGCTAGCTGTTGGCTAGCTGTCGGCTAGCTGTTGGCTAGCTGTTGGCTAGCTAGCAGAGTCTCCTACGTTAAGGACGACAAATAGCTGACTAGCTAACCTCGGTAAATTAAGATAATCACTCTAAGACTACACACTCTAAACTACACAATTATCTTGGATACGAAGACAGCAAAGACAGCTATGTAGCTAGCTAACACTACACTAATCAAGTCGTTCAGTTGAGTGTAATAGTTCTACAGTGCAGCTAATCGGTGGACGTTAGCTAGCTGGCTAGTGAAGACTACGTTAGGACGGCGAAATACGATAATTACGCAATTATCTTTGATACAAAGACGGCTATGTAGCTAGCTAAGAAGAAATTGCTAAGATTAGACAAAACAAACCGATGTGCTATAATGAAATGTAATGAAATGTAATGAAAAAGTTATACTACCTGCGGAGCGAAATGCGGATGCGACCGCTCGCTCCAACCCGGAAGTAGAAATACACAAACACACAAACACACACACACACACACACACACACACACACACACACACACACACACACACACACACACACACACACACACACACACACACACACACACACACACACACACACACACACACACATACAGGAGTTAATGGGAGGATGGATGGATGGGTAGAGGAGATTCGTGGAGAGGGAGGAGAGGAGGCAAGAGAGGAGGTGGTCAGTGCAGGGTCCCCAGAGGTGTTCTTGTCCTGGTGCAGATGGCACATGCAGGTTAGTGTGACTGTGACAGCAGGGCTAGGGTGGGAGGGAAGTTTCTGCTGCACACACTCGGAATACACACACACACATGCACAAAGGCACGCACACACACTTCAATATGATTCTGAGGTGCCTCCTCCACCTCATGTCGTGTCTGATTTCAGGAGTGTCTCTCTCCATGTCTTCATCACACACTGATTAACAGAATTTCAGATGAACTAAATTAAGCTCCTCTCACTCCTTTGCTCTCTGAATCAATGTGAAGATGGATGCTTTGGGCAAATGGAAGAGAACCAGCTAAGATCTCGCTATTCTAAGTGGAATTTGTTCATGATGCAACATGTGTTCCTCCTCCGCCTCCTCCACGTCCTCCTCCTCTTCCTCCTCCACCTCCTCCTCCTCTGCAGGTCTCAAAGTGCTGCTCAGACATTCCTTGGCCATCTCGCGTT
The DNA here is from genome assembly GCF_021184085.1 of Oncorhynchus gorbuscha. Classification (NCBI taxonomy): domain Eukaryota; kingdom Metazoa; phylum Chordata; class Actinopteri; order Salmoniformes; family Salmonidae; genus Oncorhynchus; species Oncorhynchus gorbuscha. The sequence continues at coordinate 67,696,666 of NC_060185.1, read as the reverse complement.
AATTATTCCTGATAAATAAGTGTGGAGAGGAGTACACTCACCTCTCCTCTCCTCCTCTCTCCCCTCTCCTCTCTCCCCTCTCTCTCCACTCTCCTCTTCTCCTCTCTTCCCTCTCCTCTCTCCCCTCTCTCTCCTCTCTCCTCTCCTTTTCTCTCCTCTCCCCTCTCCTCTTTCTCCTCTCTTCTTCTCTCTCCTCTCTCTCCTCTCTCTTCTCTTTCCCCTCTCTCCTCTCCTCTTCTCTCCTCTCCCCTCTCCTCTCTTCTTCTCTCTCCTCTCTCTCGTCTCTCCCCTCTCTCTCCTCTCTTCTCTCCTCTTCTCTCCTCTCCCCTCTCCTCTTTCTCCTCTCTTCTTCTCTCTCCTCTCTCCCCTCTCTCTCCTCTCTCTTCTCCTTTTCTCTCCTTTCCCCTCTCCTCTTTCTCCTCTCTTCTTCTCTCTCCTCTCTCTCCTCTCTCTTCTCTTTCCCCTCTCTCCTCTCCTCTTCTCTCCTCTCCCCTCTCCTCTTTCTCCTCTCTTCTTCTCTCTCCTCACTCTCCTCTCTCCCCTCTCCTCTTCTCTTCTCTACCCTCTCATCTTTCTCCTCTCTTCTTCTCTCCTTCCTCTCCCTCCTCTCCTCCACTCACATCTCTTCTCCTCTTCACTCCCCTCTCCTCTCGCTTCTCTCCTCCCTATCCCTCCTCTCCTCCACTCACATCTCTTCTCTCCCCTCTCCTCTCTCTTCTCTCCTTCCTCTCTCCTCTCCTCCACTCACATCTCCTCTCCTCTCCCCTCTCCTCTCTCTTCTCTCCTTCCTCTCCCTCCTCTCCTCCACTCACATCTCTTCTCATCTTCTCTCCTTCCTCTCTCTCCTCCACTCACATCTCCTCTTCTCTTCTGTCCCCTCTCCTCTCTCTTCTCTCCTTCCTCTCCCTCCTCTCCTCCACTCACATCTCCTCTTATCTTCTCTCCCCTCTCCTCTCTCTCCTCTCCTCTTCTCTCCCTTCCTCTCCCCTGCACTGATTTCAAGCCTCATCCATAATGTATGACTAAATACTTAAGTAGGAATTATTAGGATGTTTTATTCATTGGGGGTACGACTCTGCTCTGCTAAGTAATGCGGTTGGGTTGGGGTGCGTTCATGGCGCCTAAGCGATTGGACATACTGGAACATGATTGGGATTAAATAGTAATAACTAACAGAAGGTGGAGATGCAACATTAATGTAGACAGGACCACAGACTGAATACTTACTGTTGCTGTTGGTTACATCTTCCTCCAGCCTCTTTACAGGCGGAGATGGAGATGGAGTTCAGTTCAGTGGTGAGGTGAGGTCACACCACTAATATAACTTTAGAGAACCTTTATGTCCCACATGGGACACCATGGTAATGTTTTTGAGATAATTTTATTAGAGGATTACATCCATTTGCATCTATGACTTCTTAATCGACGCTCAACAACACGGAAGGAGACATACACACACACACATACACACTGGTCCTGAGGGGAATACTATTCAGGTGCTGATAGTTGATAAACTAAGCTTCTGTAAGAAAACACTTGGGCTGGTTCAGAGAAGTCATTTTCCACTTCAGAAAACTGTAGACTCCCTCAATTAATGTCCTTAGGTCCAGGAGCTTAGGTTACGAACACACACTTTCATCTTGCTCTCAGGCCACAGCTATGTTTTGTGATTATCTAATACTTGTGTGTGTGTGTGTGTGTGTGTGTGTGTGTGTGTGTGTGTGTGTGTGTGTGTGTGTGTGTGTGTGTGTGTGTGTGTGTGTGTGTGTGTGTGTGTGTGTGTGTGTGTGTGTGTGTGTGTGTGTGTGTGTGTGTGTGTGTGTGTGTGTGTGTGTGCGTGTGTAATGTGTCTCCAGGCGTAAAAGAAATGTCTGAAACTAGATCCCCTACATTCTGGTCTGAAACTAGATCCCCTACATTCTGGTCTGAAACTAGATCCCCTACATTCTGGTCTGAAACTAGATCTGTATATTCTGGTCTGAAACTAGATCCCGTATATTCTGGTCTGAAACTAGATCCCCTACATTCTGGTCTGAAACTAGATCCCCTACATTCTGGTCTGAAACTAGATCCCCTACATTCTGGTCTGAAACTAAATCCCCTACATTTTGGTCTGAAAATAGATCCCCTACATTCTGGTCTGAAACTAGATCCCCTACATTCTGGTCTGAAACTAGATCCCCTACATTCTTGTTACGAATAACTATGAGTGGTGGATGGAATCAGGCGCAGAGAGCAGGGTTCTGTCGTTTATCAAATTTATTACACTGGTGCAACCGAAAATGATCACGCCAACACACAGGGCGTATATAGGTTGCCAATCCAAAACAACAGGACTAAAAGACCAGAGAATAAAGATAAGAAAACAAATCACACCATCAAACACAGAGTAACAAAAAACAAGCCCGCACAAAATACCCAGCGGGCCTAGTGCCCTTAAATACCCTACAAACAAACCCTAATACAAAACAGGTGTACATAATTAACCACTAACCAATACAAACGGAAAAATAATCGATGGCAGCTAATAGGCCGGTGACGACGACCGCCGAGCCCCGCCCGAACAGGAAGAGGCACCCTCTTCAGCGAGGTTCGTGACAGTACCCCCCTACTGACGCGCGGCTCCCGCAGCGCGCCGACCCCGGCCTCGAGAACGACCCTGAGGAAGAGGTGCGGTGCGATCTGGGTGGAGGCAGTGGAAATCCCTCAAGAGGGAAGGATCTAAAATGTCCCTCCCCGGTACCCAGCACCTCTCCTCCGGACCGTACCCATTCCAGTCCACGAGGTACTGCAGACCCCTCACCCGGCGTCTCGAGTCCAGAATAGCTCGTACTGTGTACGCCGGGGACCCCTCGATAATCCAGAGGGGGTGGAGGGACCTCCGGTAGCTCATTGTCTTGTAGGGGACCAGCAACCACCGGCCTGAGGAGAGACACATGAAACGAGGGGTTAATGTGATAATAAGAGGGAAGTTGCAATCTATAACAAACCTCGTTTAGCGGAGGGGCAGGTTTCGGGTAGAGAGCCAGACCCTGTCCCCTGGTGCGAACACCGGGGCCTCACTGCGGTGGCGGTCAGCGTCTCTCTTCTGCCGTTCACTGGCCTGCCTGAGAGAATCCTGGACTGCCCGCCAGGTCTCTCTAGAGCGCTGTACCCTCTCCTCCACCGCAGGAGCCTCGGTCTGACTCTGATGCCATGGAGCCAGGACCGGCTGGTAGACCAGTACGCATTCGAATGGCGACATATTCGTAGACGAATGCCGAAGAGAGTTCTGGGCCAATTCTGCCCACGGAACGTACCTCGCCCATTCTCCTGGCCGGTCCTGGCAATACGACCTCAGAAACCTACCCACTTCCTGGTTTACTCTCTCCACCTGCCCAATCCTTTCGGGGTGATAACCAGAGGTAAGGCTGATGGAGATCCCCAGACGCTCCATAAACGCCTTCCAAACCGGGGACGTGAACTGGGGACCCCGATCGGAGACTATATCCTCTGTAACCCCATAGTGCCGGAAGACGTGGGTACATAGAGCCTCTGCAGTCTGTAGGGCCGTAGGAAGACCAGGCAATGGGAGGAGACGGCAGGACTTAGAGAACCGATCCACAACGACCAGAACGGTAGTGTTCCCCTGAGATGGGGGAAGATCAGTAAGGAAATCTACCGAGAGATGGGACCATGGCCGTTGTGGAACCGGGAGGGTCTGTAACTTCCCTCAAGGAAGGTGCCTAGGAGCCTTACTCTGGGCGCATACCGAACAGGATGAGACATAGAGCCTCACATCCCTAGCTAAAGTGGGCCACCAGTATTTCCCCCTAAGACCCCGCACTGTTCTATCAATCCCCGGATGACCCGCAGACGGTAGTGTGTGAGCCCACCGAATCAATTTATCACGGACACCAAGCGGTACGTAACTTCGACCAGTTGGACACTGTATAGGCGCAGGTTCAACCCTCAACGCCCGCTCGATGTCCGCGTCCACCACCCATACCACTGGGGCCACCAGCCGAGAGACTGGAAGGATGGGAGTGGGTTCGATGGACCGGTCCTCGGTGTCATAGAGACGGGACAGTGCGTCGGCCTTAGTGTTGAGGGAACCTGGTCTGTAAGAGATCATAAATCTAAAACGTGTAAAGAACATGGCCCACCTAGCCTGACGTGGATTCAGTCTCTTCGATTCCCAAATATACTCCAGATTACGGTGGTCAGTCCAGATGAGAAAAGGGTGTTTAGCCCCCTCAAGCCAGTGTCTCCACACCATCAGGGCCTTTACCATAGCTAGTAACTCCCGATCCCCCACATCATAGTTCCGCTCCGCAGGACCCAGCTTCTTAGAAAAGAAAGCGCAGTGACGGAGCTTCGGTGGCGTGCCCGAGCGCTGAGACAGCATGGCTCCAACTCCAGCCTCGGACGCATCCACCTCCACTATGAATGCTAACGAAGGGTCCGGATGCGCCAACACGGGAGCTCCGGTGAACAGTACCTTCAACTGGTTGAAGGCTTCATCAGCCTCTGCTGACCACCGCAGATGCACCGATCCCCCCTTCAGCAGTGAGGTAATGGGCGCCGCTACTTGACCAAAACCCCAGATAAACATCGGTAGTAATTGGCAAACCCTAAAAACCGCTGCACCTCCTTTACCGTGGTCGGAGTCTGCCAATTACGCACGGCGTTAACGCGGTCACACTCCATCATCATCCCCGAGCTGGAAACGCGATAACCCAGGAAGGAAACGGCTGGTTTGGAGAACACACATTTCTCAGCCTTGCTCCAGCAGTCGCCCAAGAACCCTGCGCACCAAGGAAACATGCGCGGCGCGTGTGGTAGAATAAATCAAGATGTCATCAATATAGACTACCACACCCTGCCCATGCAAGTCCCTGAGAATCTCATCTACAAAGGATTGGAAGACGGCTGGAGCATTCTTCAACCCATACGGCATGACGAGGTACTCATAGTGGCCTGATGTGGTACTAAACGCTGTTTTCCACTCGTCTCCTCCCCGAATACGCACCAGATTATACGCGCTCCTGAGGTCCAGTTTTGTGAAGAAACGCACTCCATGGAATGATTTCACCGCCGTAGCGATGAGAGGTAGCGGATAACTAAAACCCATGGTGATCGAATTGAGACCTCGATAATCAATGCATGGACGCAGACCTCCCTCCTTTTTCCTCACAAAAAAGAAACTCGAGGAGACGGGTGACATGGAGGGCCGAATGTACCCCTGTCTCAGAGCTTCCGTGACATATGTCTCCATAGCCAACGTCTCCTCCTGTGACAGTGGGTACACATGACTCCGGGGAAGTGCAGCGTTCTCCTGGAGGTTTATCACACAATCCCAATGTCGTTGAGGTGTTAATTTGGTCGCTTTCTTCTTACTAAAAGCGATAGCCAAATCGGCATATTCTGGGGGAATGCGCACGGTGGAAACCTGGTCTGGACTCTCCACCGTCGTGGCACCGATGGAAACTCCTATACACCTCTCTGAACTCTCGTCTGACCACCCCTTAAGAGCCCCCTGTTTCCAGGAAATAACGGGATTGTGAATAGCCAGCCAGGGAACCCCCAACACCACCGGGAACCCAGGTGAATCAATAAGGTAGAAACTGATCCTCTCCCTATGATTCCCCTGCGTTACCATGTCCAGCGGAATCGTGGCCTCCCTGACCAGCCCTGACCCTAACGGTCGGCTGTCTAAGGAGTGCACAGGGATAGGTGGGTCTATCTGCACTAACGGAATACCCAATTTACGGGCGAGTTCACAATCCATAAAACTCCCAACTGCGCCTGAATCGACTAGCGCCTTATGCTGAAGAGAGGGGAAAAATGCAGGGGAAAAAAATAACAAAAACATGTGACCAACAGGGAGCTCTGAGTGAGTTTGGTGCTTACTCACCTGGGGTGGCCGAGGAGTGTTCCGCCGACCATCTCGACTCCCAGAGGGACTCCTCCAACACCGGTCCGAAGTGTGTCCTCTCCGTCCACAATAGGAGCAGGAGGAGCCCCCTCTGGTCCCCCTAGATGCAGCTCCTCCCAACTCCATCTGAGTGGAAGTGGGAGAGCTGGAAGGTGGAATTAATAGGACCCCTTCTGAACGCCCGCGGGCAGCTAGCAGGTTGTCCAATCGAATAGACATGTCTATAAGTTCATCCAGGGAGAGAGTTGTGTCTCTGCAAGCTAGCTCCCGGCGGACATCCTCCCGGAGACTAGACCGGTAATGGTCCATCAGGGCCCTGTCATTCTGTTATGCTGGTGAATGAGGACCCAAAAGCGACTTAACGAAAACAGAGTCTTTATTCCAGTATATGACAAAAGTAATAATCCTGGAAAAAATCAAGAAGAAAACAAAACAGGAAAAAACTTAAATCCACTCGTAGTAACGAGGACAGACTGGAGACTCGACCATTGACTGCAGTTTGCTTCGGGAAGGCACCGACCGTAGCAGACTAAGACACCTGCTCAACACGCAGCATCTGAAGGAGACAAAACACGACAGGGCGAGACAAGGACACAGCACAGCGAACATCATACAAGGATCCGACAAGGACAGAAACGGAAAACAAGGGGAGAAATAGGGCTCTAATCAGAGGGCAAAATAGGGGACAGGTGTGAAAAGAGTAAATGAGTGAGTTAGGAGAATGAGGAACAGCTGGGAGCAGGAACGGAACGATAGAGAGAAGAGAGAGAGGGAGGGGGAGAGAGAGGGATAGAAAAAGGGAACGAACCTAATAAGACCAGCAGGGGGGAAACGAACAGAAGGGAAAGCACAAGGACAAGACAATATATGACAAAACATGACAGTACCCCCCCACTCACCGAGCGCCTCCTGGCGCACTCGAGGAGGAATCCTGGCTGCAACGGTGGAAATCATCAATCAGCGAACGGTCCAGCACGTCCCGAGATGGAACCCAACTCCTCTCCTCAGGACCGTAACCCTCCCAATCCACTAAGTACTGGTGACCACGTCCCCGAGAACGCATGTCCATGATCCTACGTACCTTGTAAATAGGTGCGCCCTCGACAAGGACGGGGGGGGGGGGGGAGACGAACGGGGGCGCGAAGAAAGGGCTTGACACAGGAGACATGGAAGACAGGATGGACGCGACGAATATGTCGCGGAAGAAGCAGTCGCACAGCGACAGGATTGACGACCTGGGAGACACGGAACGGACCAATGAACCGCGGAGTCAACTTACGAGAAGCTGTCGTAAGGGGAAGGTTACGAGTGGAAAGCCACACTCTCTGGCCGCGACAATACCTAGGACTCTTAATCCTACATTTATTGGCGGCTCTCACAGTCTGCGCCCTGTAACGGCAAAGTGCAGACCTCACCCTCCTCCAGGTGCGCTCACAACGTTGGACAAACGCCTGAGCGGAGGGAACGCTGGACTCGGCGAGCTGGGACGAGAACAGAGGAGGCTGGTAACCCAGACTACTCTGAAACGGAGATAGCCCGGTAGCAGACGAAGGAAGCGAGTTGTGAGCGTATTCTGCCCAGGGCAGCTGTTCTGCCCAAGACGCAGGGTTTCTAAAAGAAAGGCTGCGTAATATGCGACCAATCGTCTGATTGGCCCTTTCTGCTTGACCTTTAGACTGGGGATGAAAACTGGAAGAGAGACTGACGGAAGCACCAATCAAACGACAGAACTCCCTCCAAAACTGTGACGTGAATTGCGGACCTCTGTCTGAGACGGCGTCTAACGGGAGGCCATGAATTCTGAACACATTCTCAATGATGATTTGTGCCGTCTCCTTAGCGGAAGGAAGCTTAGCGAGGGGAATGAAATGTGCCGCCTTAGAGAACCTATCGACAACCGTAAGAATCACAGTCTTCCCCGCAGACGAAGGCAGACCGGTAATGAAGTCTAAGGCGATGTGAGACCATGGTCGAGAAGGAATGGGAAGCGGTCTGAGACGACCGGCAGGAGGAGAGTTACCTGACTTAGTCTGCGCGCAGTCCGAACAAGCAGCCACGAAACGGCGCGTGTCACGCTCCTGAGTAGGCCACCAAAACCGCTGGCGAATAGAAGCAAGTGTACCTCGAACGCCGGGATGGCCAGCTAACTTGGCAGAGTGAGCCCACTGAAGAACAGCCAGACGAGTAGAAACAGGAACGAAAAGAAGGTTACTAGGACAAGCGCGCGGCGACGCAGTGTGAGTGAGTGCTTGCTTAACCTGTCTCTCAATTCCCCAGACAGTCAACCCGACAACACGCCCATAAGGAAGAATCCCCTCGGGATCGGTAGAAGCCACAGAAGAACTAAAGAGACGGGATAAGGCATCAGGCTTGGTGTTCTTATTACCCGGGCGATAAGAAATCACAAACTCGAAACGAGCGAAAAACAACGCCCAACGAGCTTGACATGCATTAAGTCGTTTGGCAGAACGGATGTACTCAAGGTTCTTATGGTCAGTCCAAACGACAAAAGGAACGGTCGCCCCCTCCAACCACTGTCGCCATTCGCCTAGGGCTAAGCGGATGGCGAGCAGTTCGCGGTTACCCACATCATAGTTGCGTTCCGATGGCGACAGGCGATGAGAAAAATAAGCGCAAGGATGGACCTTATCGTCAGACTGGAAGCGCTGGGATAGAATGGCTCCCACGCCCACCTCTGAAGCGTCAACCTCGACAATGAATTGTTTAGTGACGTCAGGAGTAACGAGGATAGGAGCGGACGTAAAACGCTTCTTGAGGAGATCAAAAGCTCCCTGGGCGGAACCGGACCACTTAAAGCACGTCTTGACAGAAGTAAGAGCTGTGAGAGGGGCAGCAACTTGACCGAAATTACGAATGAAATGCCAATAGAAATTAGCGAAACCTAGAAAGCGCTGCAACACGACACGTGACCTTGGAACGGGCCAATCACTGACAGCCTGGACCTTAGCGGGATCCATCTGAATGCCTTCAGCGGAAATAACAGAACCGAGAAATGTGACAGAGGAGACATGAAAGGCGCACTTCTCAGCCTTCACGTAGAGACAATTCTCTAAAAGGCGTTGGAGTACACGTCGAACATGCTGAACATGAATCTCGAGTGACGGTGAAAAAATCAGGATATCGTCAAGGTAGACAAAAACAAAGATGTTCAGCATGTCTCTCAGTACATCATTAACTAATGCCTGAAAAACAGCTGGAGCATTAGCGAGACCAAACGGCAGAACCCGGTACTCAAAATGCCCTAATGGAGTGTTAAACGCCGTTTTCCACTCGTCCCCCTCTCTGATGCGCACGAGATGGTAAGCATTACGAAGGTCCAACTTAGTAAAGAACCTGGCTCCCTGCAGAATCTCGAAGGCTGACGACATAAGGGGAAGCGGATAACGATTCTTAACCGTTATGTCATTCAGCCCTCGATAATCCACGCAGGCGCGCAGAGTACCGTCCTTCTTCTTAACAAAAAAAAACCCCGCTCCGGCAGGAGAGGAAGAAGGCACTACGGTGCCGGCGTCAAGAGAAACAGACAAATAATCCTCGAGAGCCTTACGTTCGGGAGCCGACAGAGAGTATAGTCTACCCCGAGGGGTGTGGTCCCCGGAAGGAGATCAATACTACAATCATACGACCGGTGAGGAGGAAGGGAGTTGGCTCTGGACCGACTGAAGACCGTGCGCAGATCATGATATTCCTCCGGCACTCCTGTCAAATCACCAGGTTCCTCCTGAGAAGAGGGGACAGAAGAAACAGGAGGGATAGCAGACATTAAACACTTCACATGACAAGAAACGTTCCAGGATAGGATAGAATTACTAGACCAATTAATAGAAGGATTATGACATACTAGCCAGGGATGACCCAAAACAACAGGTGTAAAAGGTGAACGAAAAATCAAAAAGGAAATGGTCTCACTGTGGTTACCAGATACTGTGAGGGTTAAAGGTAGTGTCTCATATCTGATACTGGGGAGAAGACTACCATCTAAGGCGAACATGGGCGTGGGCTTCCCTAACTGTCTGAGAGGAATGTCATGTTTCCGAGCCCATGCTTCATCCATAAAACAACCCTCAGCCCCAGAGTCTATCAAGGCACTGCATGAAGCAGCCGAACCGGTCCAGCGTAGATGGACCGACATGGTAGTACAGGATCTTGGTGGAGAGACCTGAGTAGTAGCGCTCACCAGTAGCCCTCCGCTTACTGATGAGCTCTGGCTTTTACTGGACATGAATTGACAAAATGTCCAGCAGAACCGCAATAGAGGCAAAGGCGGTTGGTGATCCTCCGTTCCCTCTCCTTAGTCGAGATGCGAATACCTCCCAGCTGCATGGGCTCAGTCTCTGAGCCGGAGGGAGGAGATGGTTGCGATGCGGAGAGGGGGAACACCGTTAACGCGAGCTCTCTTCCACGAGCTCGGTGACGAAGATCTACCCGTCGTTCTATGCGGATGGCGAGTGCAATCAAAGAGTCCACACTGGAAGGAACCTCCCGGGAGAGAATCTCATCCTTAACCTCAGCGTGGAGTCCCTCCAGAAAACGAGCGAGCAGCGCCGGCTCGTTCCAGTCACTAGAGGCAGCAAGAGTGCGAAACTCTATAGAATAATCCGTTATGGATCGATCACCTTGACATAGGGAAGCCAAGGCCCTAGAAGCCTCCCTACCAAAAACTGAACGATCAAAAACCCGTATCATCTCCTCTTTAAAGTTCAGATAATTGTTAGAACACTCAGCCCTTGCCTCCCAGATAGCTGTGCCCCACTCCCGAGCCCGACCAGTAAGGAGTGAAATGACGTAAGCAATCCGAGCTCTCTCTCTTGTGTATGTGTTGGGTTGGAGAGAGAACACAATATCACACTGGGTGAGAAAGGAACGGCACTCAGTAGGCTGCCCAGAATAACATGGTGGGTTATTAACCCTAGGTTCCGGAGACTCGGAAGACCAGGAAGTAGCTGGTGGCACGAGACCAAGACTCTGAAACTGTCCTGAGAGGTCGGAAACCTGAGCGGCCAGGGTCTCAACGGCATGACGAGCAGCAGACAATTCCTGCTCGTGTCTGCCGAGCATAGCTCCCTGGATCTCGACGGCAGTGTTACGAGAATCCGTAGTCGCTGGGTCCATTCTTGGTCGGATCCTTCTGTTATGCTGGTGAATGAGGACCCAAAAGCAACTTAACGAAAACAGAGTCTTTATTCCAGTATATGACAAAAGTAATAATCCTGGAAAAAATCAAGAAGAAAACAAAACAGGAAAAAACTTAAATCCACTCGTAGTAACGAGGACAGACTGGAGACTCGACCATTGACTGCAGTTTGCTTCGGGAAGGCACCGACCGTAGCAGACTAAGACACCTGCTCAACACGCAGCATCTGAAGGAGACAAAACACGACAGGGCGAGACAAGGACACAGCACAGCGAACATCATACAAGGATCCGACAAGGACAGAAGCGGAAAACAAGGGGAGAAATAGGGCTCTAATCAGAGGGCAAAATAGGGGACAGGTGTGAAAAGAGTAAATGAGTGAGTTAGGAGAATGAGGAACAGCTGGGAGCAGGAACAGAACGATAGAGAGAAGAGAGAGAGGGAGGGGGAGAGAGAGGGATAGAAAAAGGGAACGAACCTAATAAGACCAGCAGGGGGAAACGAACAGAAGGGAAAGCACAAGGACAAGACAATATATGACGAAACATGACACATTCCACCCAGCACCAGCAGCTAGGGTCCTAAACTCCAACGCGAAGTCCTGCGCGCTCCTCATCTCCTGTCTGAGGTGGAACAGTCGCTCACCCGCTTTACCCTCTGGTGGGTGATCGAACACAGCTCGGAAACGGCGGGTGAACTCCAGGTAGTTGTCCCGAACCGAGTCTGGACTGTTCCAGACCGCGTTAGCCCAGTCCGGGGCCTTGCCGGGTTAAACAGGAGACAAGGAGACCCACACTCTCCTCACCCGAGGGAGCCGGACGCACGGTAGCCAGGTAGAGCTCTAGCTGGAGCAAAAATCCCTGGCACCCAGCCGCTGCTCCATCGTACTCCCTCGGGGGGGGAGAGACACAGTGCGCTGGACCCAGAGGACGACGTAGGTGGAGTAGGTGTTGAAGGTGGTGTCGGCAGTGGGAGAGCTGAGATAGAGTCGGTAGACCACTCCTCTCCCATCGTTCCATCCTCTCCATCATCTGATCCATTGCCGTACCAATCCGATGGAGGACCGCTGTGTGGTGATGGACGTGCTCCTCCATAGTGGGGAGAGGGGTGGTCGCTGCTCCTTCTGACTCCATTTCTTCGGTGCGGGCTTCTGTTACGAATAACAATGAGTGTTGGATGGAATCAGGCGCAGAGAGCAGGGTTCTGTTGTTTATCAAATTTATTACACCGGTGCAACCGAAAATGATCACGCCAACACACAGGGCGTATATAGGTTGCCAGTCCAAAACAACAGGACTAAAAGACCAGAGAATAAAGATAAGAAAACAAATCACACCATCAAACGCAGTGTAACAAAAAACAAGCCCGTACAAAATACCCAGCGGGCCTAGTGCCCTTAAATACCCTACAAACAAACCCTAATACAAAACAGGTGTACCCAATTAACCACTAACCAATACAAACGGAAAAATAATCAATGGCAGCTAATAGGCCGGTGACTACGACCGCCGAGCCCCGCCCGAACAGGAAGAGGCACCCTCTTCAGCGAGGTTCGTGACAATTCTGGTCTGAAACTAGAGCTCCTACATTCTGATCTAAAACTAAATCCCCTATATTCTGGTCTGAAACTAGATCCCCTACATACTGGTCTGAAACTAGATCCCCTACATTCTGGTCTGAAACTAGATCCCCTACATTCTGGTCTGAAACTAGATCCTCTATATTCTGGTCTGAAACTAGATCCCCTACATTCTGGTCTGAAACTAGATCCCCTACATTCTGGTCTGAAACTAGATCCCCTACATTCTGGTCTGAAACTAGATCCCCTACATTCTGGTCTGAAACTAGATCCCCTACATTCTGGTCTGAAACTAGATCCCCTATATTCTGGTCTGAAACTAGATCCCCAACATTCTGGTCTGAAACTAGATCCCCTACATTCTGGTCTGAAACTAGATCCCCTACATTCTGGTCTGAAACTAGATCCCCTATATTCTGGTCTGAAACTAGATCCCCTATATTCTGGTCTGAAACTAGATCCCCTACATTCTGGTCTTGACGAGAAGAAGAAAAGAACTGTCGGGGGAAGTCTCTTCTGCACTGTTCAACCAATCCTGTAACTGTGGAGGATGAGTTAAGATGGAGTGTCGCCTTGTAACGTCCAAAGGCGGAAGTCACATCACAGGCTCTCTTTCCATTTATCTTAACGGAACATCCAGTTGTTGGTGTCTCGGCAGAGGCTAATATAAAAAATAAACTGTTTGATTTCTTTCCCTGACACGTGATGCAACAAACTAGAGTCAAACACATGACCACTTCAAAGGGATTTCTTAGTTATTCTATCTGCTTAAAACCTGCTACAGTCAGGCCTGAGTACAGTGTTGACATTTCCATAATCAGTCCACCTCTAATGTCCCAATGGGCATATTGCGTAGCACATAATCATGATCACGTTGTCTTTCTCATATGATAATGTGATCGTCTCAGTAGTATACTGATCTGTCCTCAGATGAGTGTGTGTGTGTGTGTGTGTGTGTGTGTGTGTGTGTGTGTGTGTGTGTGTGTGTGTGTGTGTGTGTGTGTGTGTGTGTGTGTGTGTGTGTGTGTGTGTGTGTGTGTGTGTGTGTGTGTGTGTGTGTGTTTTTTTTTAGCCGCACCACTTCGACTCTAGTTTGTCGGTCAGTGAACGTCCGCCCTCCAGGGTCACCTCGTTAGCCCGTTCTCATTTCACACACCCTCCACACAATCTGTTACGCCTGGGAGAGGGTTGAGGCACACACCTGAACACACACACACATACACACATACACACATACACACACACACACCTGGACGTTGATGTGTCTTAGTGACCCAACAGATGGTCAGATCAGTGCTGCATATGTTCGCCCCCCAGACTTCCCCATATACACAATTAGAACTCACAGCTCACCATCACAGCTCATTTAATAGGAGGACACACTGGCCATCAAGGGCATCGTTTCCTATTTTCTGCAGATGAAGGAGGCCCCTGTTTTTGTATTTGAACAGCCACAGCAAAAGGATTATTTCTGCCAGCTATTGCATATTAAAGCCGTATTATAGATAACTGTCAAATTATAAATGTGTCAGAATTGGTTGAGGAAGCCAGTCATCTTATTATACCCTCGTCTCTAAGTGACAAGGCAGCAGGCACCACGGAAGGGTTGAGTCTTCTACTTTAGACGTGGTAGCTATACTATTTAACAAGGACCAGCTCACTTTGGATGAGAGTAGGAAACCCACCAGAGCCCAGTTCTGTTCTGATTTCTCTAAAACAACTGACCAAAAGTTTACTGCTGTAATAACATCTCCTCTCTGAGTCACATCTCAAACCAGCGGCAACACTCACACACTGTCACCACACGCTATGTGTTTGCTGATAGGGGGGTAATGGATTCACTTCCCGAAATGTCACACACATTTGGACAACACATTCCTAAACGGTCAGGGCAAGGGGAAGAATAAATTCACAAGGAATTGTAAACGTGACTTTGGGGGGGGGGGAGTGTTTAAAAGGGAGTTGCTTTTTAATGAAAGAGAGTGAAGGAAAAGTCACATGAACTCATTTTATTAGTCTCATACTTCGTAAACAACCGGTGTAGTCTAACAGGGAAATGTTTTCTGATGCAGAGAGAAAGAAAATGGATTAATTCGAGAAAAGTAACAACACTCAAGAATTTTAAGTAATAATAAATACACAATGAGTAACGATAGCTTGAGTGGATGTGCAGGTGTACGAGGTAATTGAGGTAGATGCATATAACTAGGAATATAGTGACAGATAGTAAACACTAGCAGCAGTGTATGTGATGAGTGAAAAATGTTAGTGCAAAAAGGGTCAATGCAGGTAGCTATCTGGTTAACTATTTAGCTACATATTTAGCAGTCTTATGCAGTAGCTTGAGGGTAGAGCTGTTCAGGGTTGCCAACTTGGTGCATCGGTACCGCTTGCCGTGAGGTAGCAAAGAGAACAGTCTATGACTGTTGGGTGGCTGAACATTTTTAAGGCCTTCCTCTGACACCACCTGGTATAGAGGTCCTGGATGGCAGGGAGCTCGGCCCATAACAAGTAGTGATGCAGCCAGTCAAGATGCTCTCAATGGTGCTGCTGTAGAACTTTTTTTGAGCATCTGATGGCCCATGACAAATATTTTCAGCCTCCTGAGGTGGAAGAAGCATTGTTGTGCCCAGTGGGCCTAGTGATGTGGACACTGAGGAACTTGAAGCTCTCAACCCGCTCATCTACAGGCCCGTCAATGTGAATGGAGATTCAGTCCCTGCATCCTGGAGTCAGTAGATGGATGTCACCACAAAGGGGTTGGATCCTCATGACAGACTCACCTCCTTCATCTCTACTGGATATGTGGGAGAGAGAGAGAGAGAGAGAGAGAGAGAGAGAGAGAGAGAGAGAGAGAGAGAGAGAGAGAGAGAGAGAGAGAGAGAGAGAGAGAGAGAGAGAGAGGGAGGGGTGAGTGAGTGAGTGAGTGAGAGGAGAGAGAGAGAGAGAGAGAGAGAGAGAGAGAGAGAGAGAGAGAGAGAGAGAGAGAGGGCGTGGTGAGTGAGTGAGTGAGTGGTGGTGGTGAGTGAGTGAGTGAGTGAGTGAGTGAGTGAGTGAGTGAGTGAGTGAGAGGTAGAGAGAGAGAGAGAGAGGGCGGGGTGAGTGAGTGAGGGAGAGGGGGAGAGAGAGAGAGAGAGAGAGAGAGAGAGAGAGAGAGAGAGAGAGAGAGAGAGAGAGAGGCGTGGTGAGTGAGTGAGGGATAGGTAGAGAGAGAGAGAGATGGCGGGGTGAGTGAGTGAGTGAGTGAGTGAGTGAGTGAGGGCGAGGTAGAGAGAGAGAGAGAGAGAGAGAGAGAGAGAGAGAGAGAGAGAGAGAGAGAGAGAGAGAGAGGGCGGGGTGAGTGAGTGAGTGAGTGAGTGAGTGAGTGGTGAGTGGTGAGTGAGTGAGTGAGTGAGTGAGTGAGTGAGTGAGTGAGTGAGGGAGGGAGGGAGGGAGGGAGGTAGGGAGGGGTGAGTGAGTGAGTGAGTGAGTGAGTGAGTGAGAGGTAAAGAAAACAGTCAATGGAAAAGATGGAGTGGTGACAACAAAAATGGGGGACAGAGAGATGGTGAGGAAGAGAGAGGGGGAGGGGTCGAGTGAGCAAGAGAGAGAGAGAAAGAGAGAGAGAGAGATTCTGTGAGTCGAGAGAGACCGATGTGTGACAGACAGGCAAGATGAAAAGGAGAGATTAAAGTGATGTTCATTTCTCCAGTCTGTTTGATTCCGGCTCCATTGGATTGAAAGATGAGAGATGAAGGGATCAATATCTGCTCTGACAGGTGGAGCTAATGCTTCTACCAGGCAGAGACCCGACACACACATATACACACACACTGAGATAGATGAACAGGTACTGTCTGGATGTCTGACCTACAAAGGAGTGTGTCTCCACCATCTTCCCACTGTCCTCAGTGATGGATCATTCTCCGTACAAATCTCTCTCTCTCTCAGACAACATATGCAGTAGTATACAGAAGGTCTCTAGGCTGTGGAGAAGTTCAAGTCAGCATACTGATGCTCTTATGGTGGGAGGAAGTTATGTGGAAGTTCAGTTGGTTAGATACTCTCTCCCTCCAATCAGACATGGGCTGGGGCTAGGGTTAAGTTTCGGATTAGTGTTACATTCAAGGTTAGGGTACCTTTTTACACAGCAACGTACTAAGAAACAAGGAACTAACATTCACCAACGTAATTTCATACGCACATACTTGCACATACTCACATTCTGTGTGTGTCGCAGAAACACACACACACACACACACACACACACACACACACACACACACACACACACACACACACACACACACACACACACACACACACACACACACACACACACACACACACACACACACACACACACACACACACACACACACACACACACACGCACGCACACGAATACACACGCACACGCACACACCCTGAATGTGCCCAGGAGGAATGGAAAAAGGATGGTGGTTGTACGGTGATGATGCAGGAACACCAGATGGTTCAGCCTGAGCAGCAGCATCTCTGTTGATGTGGTCCCGGGATCCACTGGGGATCCACAAGAGCTCCACCAGAGAGATCCTGCCCAGGGCAGGGAAGCAGATTCTACTGTATCACCTGGGCTCATCCATCTGTGGGGTCAGACTAGGCGTCCCATTATGTACACAACTCAGACATTAACACAAAGCTGTCACTGACATCCACACGTCTTCAGTGTACTGTGTCCTTGTTGTAGGACCCCTGTTGGGTGCCTCTCAGCAAGACTTACCCCAACACTCCTAACCTAGCCCTACAACAGATTGACTGTAGTTCAGCAGTAGACGTCTGTCTACTTCAACTTCTACCCGTGCGCTCTGATCTAGCACAATGCTTCTCATGAAATATGTGTACGTCTGTGTACGTGCTCATATACCCCATTCCAGATTCTGCTTTTCTTTCCCCATCCTGAGAAAAGGTGTGTGTGTGTGTGTGTGTGTGTGTGTGTGTGTGTGTGTGTGTGTGTGTGTGTGTGTGTGTGTGTGTGTGTGTGTGTGTGTGTGTGTGTGTGTGTGTGTGTGTGTGTGCGTGTGTGCGTGTGCGCGTGTGCACGTGTGCACGTGTGCGTGTGTGCGTGTGTGCGTGTGTGTGTGTGTGTGTGTGTGTGTGTGTGTGTGTGTGTGTGTGTGTGTGTGTGTTGTTTCTAGTTAGCGATTTCGACTTCCCAGTGTAAATACCAGGCATTTCTTTTGGGCATGCGTGTTAATTCTACAATGGACATTTAACAGCATCCTTTGAGCTTTTGAAGAAGGGTCGATGAAAGCAGTGATCTCCTACTCTTTGTCTCCAGGGCCGGCAGGGCCCTTGGGTTTGTTGTGTCCTCTGGTTGTACCTGGCTCCACCACGCCTCCCCTGTCCTACTCCTCAAATCTCTCATAAAATGATGCTGATTCAGACAGCTCTTCTTTTTTTCTCTTTACCCTTCATACCGTCTCTTTTTAGATTTTTTTTTTCTCCTCTCAATCTCTCATTTTCTTCTTTCTTGCCTCCCCTCCACCTCCATTTTTGTCCCCCTCCCTAAACTTTTTTTCTCCCTTTCATGTCGAGTAAAATGGCGCACTATACTGGGGTTGACGGATCCAAGGCCATGCTGCTGGTTTTGAGCTTTGACTTTTTTGAAGTCTCGGGGAGATAAACACATTTCTCTCTTCTCTCTCTCTCTCTCTTCTCTCTCTCTCTCTCGCTCTCTCTCTCTTCTTAGGGAACATTGCCACCCCTGCTATTCCATTCATACTGTGTGACAGGGTGTAGAATTATTCAGAGATTAAAAATGTCACCTTTGTCCCCGTCGGTGCCAGGAATAAGAAAAAACATTTCATCACAAAGTCAGTAAAAGTAACAGCGTGACAATCAAAAACGTTGGCCTGCCACGACTCTGTCAATCAGAGTCTCTTTAATGTGCGTAAACTCTCAGGCTGACTCAGGGAAAGGTCAACCTGTTAGGTAAGGAAGAGCAACAAACCAATGGCTTTCTCTAAAACAGGAGCAGGATGGCTGTATAGCCACTGTGGGGGTGGCACGCACAACATGTACTGGAGATTGGTTGAAGTACACAAAAAGTCACAAGCCAGAGATACATGCACACACAGGAGGGACTGGGTGTCTTCGTGTTTGACTGGGTCTCCGTCTTGGTTGGAGGGGGAGATGGAGATGGAGGGAGTGTGGGTAGAGAGCAAGAACAACCCCGTGAGAGAAAGGAAAGGTTGAGAGAGAGAGAGAGAAACATTGGGAGAGAGAGAAACATTGGGAGAGAGAGAAAAACATCCATCATGGAGGGATAATGGAGACCTTTGCCACGAGGCTCTTTGGGGCCACTGAAAGGTTTCAGTTGTCTCTGGAGTCCATAATGACAAGCTCAGATGCACACACACACACACACTTAAGAAATCTGACACACACACACACACACACACACACACACACACACACACACACACACACACACACACACACACACACACACACACACACACACACACACTAGAACATGGACACAGGAGAGCAGTGACAGAGTGAACCGCCAACAGCCTGATAATGAGTAATGGACACACTGAAATGACTGAAATTACCCCCAATTAATATTTCATAGGAAGAAGGTCCTATGTACAGCAAATAATATTATACTATCTATAATTCATACATGTGATTATAAAACACGGCGCCTCATCTGACCGTGCTTGTGGATACTGTCAGCAGGATCACTTCACATTCAATTTGTGCAGGGTTGAAACGGGTTGAAACAGGTTCATCTCTCAGTTCTGCGTGGATGTTCTGTGTCGCGTCGGAAGGATGTGAGATTCTGCGTCATCAAAGGCCTTAGTGTTTTATGTCTGCAGTGAGATCAGAGTACAGCTGAGAGCCAGCCTCTACCACGCTATTCACTCTCCATCTGTCTGTCCTTCTTCTTTAATCTCAGTCTAAATTGTTTCCCGTCCAGAGACCCTTCTGCTGTATGAACGCGAACGAAGAAGCCTTTGAAGCCAGGCAGATGCCGTGGTTTTATCCAGGGGCTATGCCTACCCTTAATCTGCAAGCAAGTAGTACAGAAGATGCTATGACGTTCCGATTGAGAGAAGCTTTGAAGCCTCGCCTCAGGATGCTCAGGGTCATTGTCTGTACAGCAGTAGCGCATCTCTCTGGCTAGTCACTGTGTCCAGTATGTTTACAGGGCATCTGTGAGCAAATTAAGCTGTGTGTGATAACAGTACACTGCTGCCTGCTGTACACTAAGTGGCACCTCTGATATCTTAGAATAATTCCAAATCAATGATTGAGACAACACATCATCTCTCCATCGGGCTCTGAGGCTATTTGGTGCTATAGTGTCAGTGCCCTCTTAGTGACTGAGGGGGATGTGTGGGTGAGGTCAACGAATAGGAGGTGACATTTGCTGAATTAATTTCTCATTTTATTGACGGTGGTTAGAACAAAATATCTCTCTTCCTCTCTCTTTTCACCACTGCCCCCCCTCCTCCTCCACACTGGGCAGTCTCTCTTCCCTCTCTTCCTCCCACCCACAGTTCTCTTGTCAGCTCAGATTTCTGGCCAGTGTTTGGCCATGTCTTTGTGGTGGGTGCTCCGATGCGCTTTGGTATGTTGTGTTTCTGTGTGATGTGTTTCTGTGTGTCTGTTTCCTGTCTCTCTGCTCTCCCCGTCTCATCCCTCCTGGTATTTCTGAGTTAGTTCCGTCTCTGCATCACCCTGCGGATCCAGTGGCGCGTCTGACAGACTCCCTCAAAGCGCCTCTGAACCAGACTGATTGGCTTGGCCTACTGCTACTTCTGAGGGAGCATCCAGTGTGGGTGGACACACACACACACACACAACATCCGAATACACTGTCACAGGGTTGCAATGAATGTTGGTGCACCCTTAGCAAGTGCTGTTGCCCCAGAGGAAGTTATCAAAAGAGTTCACCAGAAATGGAACAAGAATGGGTGGCACCCAATCTGGCCACACCACACACACACACATTCAACACCACCCATGAAAGTTCAAGCTGCCCTGAAGACCAAAACAGAAGGCATTGCCCCCTCTACCCCTTCCTCATCCTCCTGCTCCTCTCCTGCCCATGGGATCAATGAGACACTCTGCCCAGAGGTCAGAGATCACAGGAGAAAACAGGTACAAAGAGAGAAGGAAGAAAAAACATCAACCGAGGAATCTCTGTCATGGACCCTCTTCTGAGTGTGTTTCATGTTTCAATGACTGGAAATTAGATGTAACTGTGATAGAAGAGGCTCTCGCCGAGAGCGGCGTTTAGTTTTCTGGGGGCAGAGTGTGTGGGCTTGACTGTGACACAGCATGAACAGACCAAAGGTCAGTTCTACCTCCCATGCCTAACAAATAAACAGATATTGTTATGTAGATATGTGGCTCAAAATAACCTTAGACATGGGGCTCGTGGGGACGGATTTAACGGACAGACAGTGACCCCAGGCGTAACCCCCTTTAGATCAGTTTGTGTCAGAGTGGTGAACGTGTCTGACACACACTGATCTGAAGAAGGTTACGACTGGAGTCACTGTCCGTCCTTTCAGGTAGAGCCTGAATGTGAGGGAGTGTTTAGTGGATGGTAGAGATCACTTCAGGTCTGTGGTATTGGAAGGTGTAAGATACTTGGGGTAATCAAAACAGTTTTCAGCTCGGCATGTTGATGTAACCAACTCTTAATTAAATAGAACATGGAGTGTGGTTGTAACAGTCGTCAAACTTGGTGATATTTGAGAACGGTTCATGCTGTTTTCGTGTTTATTTCAAGGTAAACACAAATCCACACCCTGCATATTTGTGTTTGTATAAGTGTGTGTGTGTGTGTGTGTGTGTGTGTGTGTGTGTGTGTGTGTGTGTGTGTGTGTGTGTGTGTGTGTGTGTGTGTGTGTGTGTGTGTGTGTGTGTGTGTGTGTGTGTGTGTGTGTGTGTGTGTGTGTGTGTGTGTGTGTGTGTGTGTTTATAACCAGTAAATACGCTTTAGCTTTCTTGTCGTCCTCCTAAATCCCCTCGCCCACTTCTGCTGACATTAGAGAAGAGGTTCCCAGGCATTTGGCTTCCTCAGTGTAAAAAGGTGGCTAACTGGAATCCAACCCTGAGTGAAGCAGGAGCCAAAAGCGGTGTCTGAAGTCTGGGGTCCCTCCTTAGTCTCTGTGGCTAACACGCTCACGGCTCCACATCTCTTTAGTCATACCCTGTCATCAATCACGCAGTCAAACTACAGCTCCCTTTTGGGGTTTCTGCATTGTTTTGGATGGGGTTGTTGTGTATGAGATGCATAGTATTTTACAGCATTTTAGTTTTGAGAATGTCAGCTTTTATTTGAGGGTACTGTTGTACATATCTGTTTTGCTGTTTAGTGTCTTGTCCCCCCATTTGAATAAATAAGCATTTGGACAAATTCCTTTTCTCTCCAAAACTCTTGAACGTGCCGTCCTTGGCCAGCTCTCCCGCTATCTTTCTCTGAATGACCTTCTTGATCCAAATCATTCAGGTTTCAAGACTAGTCATTCAACTGAGACTGCTCTCCTCTGTATCACGGAGGCGCTCCGCACTGCTAAAGCTAACTCTCTCTCCTCTGCTCTCATCCTTCTAGATCTATCGGCTGCCTTCGATACTGTGAACCATCAGATCCTCCTCTCCACCCTCTCCGAGTTGGGCATCTCCGGCGCGGCCCACGCTTGGATTGCGTCCTACCTGACAGGTCGCTCCTACCAGGTGGCGTGGCGAGAATCTGTCTCCTCACCACGCGCTCTCACCACTGGTGTCCCCCAGGGCTCTGTTCTAGGCCCTCTCCTATTCTCGCTATACACCAAGTCACTTGGCTCTGTCATAACCTCACATGGTCTCTCCTATCATTGCTATGCAGACGACACACAACTAATCTTCTCCTTTCCCCCTTCTGATGACCAGGTGGCGAATCGCATCTCTGCATGTCTGGCAGACATATCAGTGTGGATGACGGATCACCACCTCAAGCTGAACCTCGGCAAGACGGAGCTGCTCTTCCTCCCGGGGAAGGACTGCCCGTTCCATGATCTCGCCATCACGGTTGACAACTCCATTGTGTCCTCCTCCCAGAGCTCTAAGAACCTTGGTGTGATCCTGGACAACACCCTGTCGTTCTCAACCAACATCAAGGCGGTGGCCCGTTCCTGTTGGTTCATGCTCTACAACATCCGCAGAGTACGACCCTGCCTCACACAGGAAGCGGCGCAGGTCCTAATCCAGGCACTTGTCATCTCCCGTCTGGATTACTGCAACTCGCTGTTGGCTGGGCTCCCTGCCTGTGCCATTAAACCCCTTCAACTCATCCAGAACGCCGCAGCCCGTCTGGTGTTCAACCTTCCCAAGTTCTCTCACATCACCCCGCTCCTCCGTTCTCTCCACTGGCTTCCAGTTGAAGCTCGCATCCGCTACAAGACCATGGTGCTTGCCTACGGAGCTGTGAGGGGAACGGCACCTCAGTACCTCCAGGCTCTGATCAGGCCCTACACCCAAACAAGGGCACTGCGTTCATCCACCTCTGGCCTGCTCTCCTCCCTACCACTGAGGAAGTACAGCTCCTGCTCAGCCCAGTCAAAACTGTTCGCTGCTCTGGCCCCCCAATGGTGGAACAAACTCCCTCACGACGCCAGGACAGCGGAGTCAATCACCACCTTCCGGAGACACCTGAAACCCCACCTCTTTAAGGAATACCTAGGATAGGATAAGTATTCCCTCTCACCCCCCTTTAAGATTTAGATGCACTATTGTAAAGTGACTGTTCCACTGGATGTCATAAGGTGAATGCACCAATTTGTAAGTCGCTCTGGATAAGAGCGTCTGCTAAATGACTTAAATGTAATGTAAATGTAAATGTAAATTCACTTGTATTAATATGTATGGACATACCCTCAAAATAAAAGGTGACATTCTGTACTGTCGCCTCATATAAAACATTTGATATGACATCTAAAATGGTGGAGTATTAGAGGCACGTTTCTTATTGTAGCTTGACTGTCCAAATACATGGAGTGGAGTGTACAGTATATGTGAGGTATGGACCAAGATGTTTAGAAAGCCCCTCCCTGTACATGTTCACAAGTAAAAGCTGAACCTCTACACCTGACATTCCGAGGCTAGATGTGTTTCCATGGTTTCAACTGGAACGGTTTTCTTGTGTCGAAGGAGAGGAGGACCAAAACGCAGCGTGGTTGATGTTCATGTTTTTTTAACAAGACAACTAAACATGAACATAATACAAAACAACAAACGTGGAAAACCGAAACAGCCCTATCTGGTGCAACAAACACAGAGACAGGAACAATCACCCACAAACACACAGTGAAACCCAGGCTACCTAAGTATGATTCTCAATCAGAGACAACTAATGACACCTGCCTCTGATTGAGAACCATACTAGGCCGAAACATAGAAATACCCAACTCATAGAAAAACAAACGTAGACCGCCCACCCCAACTCACACCCTGACCACACTAAATAATGACAAAACAAAGGAAATAAAGGTCAGAACGTGACATCAACCACCATGTTGAGCATCAACATCAATGTGTGGGGGACTAATGTGTATTTGTTTCTTCAACTTGAGCTCTCCACAGATGTTTATTTTCTCACTGAGTGTGGGCTCCAGCTTTTTAAACAAATCGGGTACTCTCTCTCTCTCTCTCCATCTCCATCTCTCTCTCTCTCTCTCTCTCCATCTCCCTCTCTCTCTCTCTCTCTCTCTCTCTCTCTCTCTCTCTCTCTCTCTCTCTCTCTCTCTCTCCATCTCCCTCTCTCTCTCTCTCCATCTCCATCTCTCTCTCTCTCTCTCTCCCTCTCTCTCTCTCTCTCTCTCTCTCTCTCTCTCTCTCTCTCTCTCTCTCTCTCTGTGTGTGTGGCAATCAAACTCTAAAGCAACAGCATGAAAATATGAATTAATTTGTGTGGGCTGATTGAACTTAAATTCAATTCCCCCAAAGACAGTGCAACCGAAGCCGGCCTCCCTCGCTCATCAGGCCAGTTTGATGGACTTTTTCATGTTGATGTTGTGAGCATTTCAATATTTGCCCAATAGCTGTTACCCTTTCTTCTCCAGCTCTACAGCACAGTTCCACATTCTCCCCAAAATGTAATTGGATCATAAATCAAAGAAAGCATGAGTGAAGATGTAAAAAAAAGAGATTCACACAGTAGCTGAGAACCTTCGAGCAATTCAGACTACCATCCTACACTTGTAATTGTTTTAGACTTTTAGCTGAGAATCTGAGGAGGCGCCCTTAGTTCAATTACACTTGTCAGAGTGTGAGAGGGGGAGGCAGTTCTGCACTTTTCATGGCATTCAGTCTCTCTCCATATCTCTCTCTCCCTCTCTCTCTTTCTCTCACACTTTTAATTTGATTCTGCATATTACTCTGACTCCTGGGGCTGTTGTTGTGCCTCATTTGAGGTGAGGATTTGCCCACATCCCTCTCCCTCTCTCTCTTGATCTCCCCCTCATTTGATATCTCCACATTTCTGTCTCTCTTTCACTCTCTCCTTCCCCTCTCTCTTTTTTTAGTCATTATTAGTGGAATGTTACTCCATTCGCAGTACTGCAGTCTGTGATCTACCTCTCAGAAATAAAGAAAAATAACATCATCTGTCTCTCTACCCTCAACATGTATAGTGTAGTTGTCCATATGTCCCATCACAGGAAGAGCTGCTACGATCACACACATGCTTCCCACAGTTGTGTCAAGTTGGCTGGATGTTCTTTGGATGGTGGACCATTCTTGACACACACGGGAAACTGTTGAGCGTGAAAAACCCAGCAGCGTTGCAGTTCTTGACACATACCGGTGCGCTTGGCACTTACTACCATGTGCCATTCAAAGGCACTTAAATATTTTGTCTTGCCCATTCACCCTCTGAATGGCACACATACACAATCCATGTCTCAATTGTCTCCAGGCTTAAAAATCGTTCTTTAACATGTCTCCTCCCCTTCATCTACACTGATTGAAATGGATTTAACAAGTGACATCAATAAGGGATCATAGCTTTTTTCACCTGGATTCACCTGGTCAGTCTGTGTCATGAAAACAGCAGGTGTTCTTAATGCTTTTCACACTCAGTGTATATTACAGTAACAGACATAATGGGTGATTAGTGGTGTTTGTTGAAACATTCCCACAAGTCTTCAGGGCAAGTTGATGAGCCTGAGAAAGGAAAGGAAAGTTGATGCTTAAATGTCTCCACCTCCCCAGAGCAACAAAACAACTCAACCCAATGTCATCCCTCTTTATAAATGCTTTTTATAAATCCTCATTTCAACTGAGAGATAATACATAAAAAACAGAAAGTCATATTTTAGATGTTTTTTAAACTTTTATACTGTTTTCTTTCTTGCATTGATACAGTATACTGTACACTCACCTGGTGTTCCCATCTTCCCTCCCTCTCTGTAAGGGGCTTTGTAGCGGCGTAACCGGAGGCGTGGGAGGTATTTGGACCACTCAGAGGCAGCTTTGGACTGATCCCGACTGGAAGAGCAGGATTCTGAGGATCATCCTGGATGTGGAGGGCACCGATCTGAGATGAGCCCTTACAAACTCCCAGGTTCAGCTCAGAAATACACACACGCACACAGCAACCTACACATCACACCTGAGCTCAAACGTACATCTGCCAGCTCACAGAAGGTCAGTGATTGTCAGCACAGCCGTCCATGACATTCCCCCATTCAAGGTAGTGACTGTAGTTAGGGGTAAAACATATTTCTGTGTGAAAGCCTTCATCTCTGTCTTCTCCACAAGAGAAAGCTGTTATTCCGGGTGATAAAGGTATGATTCAGACTCCTGTGGCAAGACCTGCAATAAGATAAGGCATGTGTGTTTGTGAGAGAGAGAGAGAGAGAGAGAGAGAGAGAGAGAGAGAGAGAGAGAGAGAGAGAGAGAGAGAGAGAGAGAGAGAGAGAGAGAGAGAGAGAGAGAGAGAGATAGGGGAAGAGAAGAGGGGGGGGTATAGAAATAGAGAAAGAAAGAAATAGAGAGAGAGATTGTGAAGGTCCATAAACATGTTCCCGGTTCTGTCTCTCCACTCCAACCTTCTCAGCGCTACAGAGATGGACAGGACTGGTGACTCCTGTTGGCTTTAATAAGACTCAAACTCAGTCCAACAATGGCCATTAAGATGTCAGAGACGCACAACAGGCCGCTCTCACAAGGAACCAACACAAAGACGTCCAGGAGAGCAGGGAAGCTGCAGTAATGCTACAGGACAGAACACAGAACAGAACACGCAGCTTGACCACCAGAGAGGGAGATGGGGTTGTGGGGTAGAGACGGGTTTTCATGTCTACATCTGTGTGTGTATGTGTGTGTGTTCCAATGGATGTGTGTTCTCTCTTATAATGACCTCATTTGCTCCAGAGGACCCTGCTATAATAACCTATATCCAGAATAGGACATGTAATCCATGCAAACAAATCACCTACGGGAGTACGGGCGGTCTGAACCCGGTCAGACTGCCTGGACCGTGTCCTATTTCATTTGGACCGCGGGGAGCTGAGCCAATAGATCACATCGCCAACAGAGGAGCCAGGGGAGTCAACATGTGGAGCCAATAACCCCAATAACCCCAATAACCCCAATCTTTATTATCATTACCATCAGGGGACCACAACAGGGGAGGGGTACACACACACACACACACACACACACACACACACACACACACACACACACACACACACACACACACACACACACACACACACACACACACACACACACACACACACACACACACACACACTACATAGCAGCAGAGTGAATATCCACCACATCCCACACTTCATCATTTAGAGGCCATTCTCATTCCCCGGTGTTATAGCAGCATTTTCCCTTTATTATTGTGTTAAACAGGATAGATGTTGGCATCATAAATCAAGGGTGAAAATGAGCTCTCTGAGTTGCATGGCAGGGAGAGGACTCTAAGGACTTTAAATACATTTACCCCCGAGATCAATTTCACCTTGCATTGCCTCTTTTTTGGTCTACAGGAAAACTGTGGGTTTCAGTTGGTGTGTGTGTGTGCGTGTGCGTGTGCGTGTGCGTGTGCGTGTGCGTGTGTGTGTGTGTGTGTGTGTGTGTGTGTGTGTGTGTGTGTGTGTGTGTGTGTGTGTGTGTGTGTGTGTGTGTGTGTGTGTGTGACGTGCATTCATGCTTATGTGCAGAACTTTTTTTCCTTCTAAAATATGCTTGTCCGTCATCTTCTCACACAGGAGTTTTTCACAGACACAATTGACTGCTAATGTCTACAGTATCCACTGGGATTGTATTGGCCCCCACTTATTGTTGGCACATGCTTTCATCAATGCAAATAGTCTGTATAGCCGGTGTAGCACGATTCGATCTTAGTCCTGTATTGACACTTTGCCTGTTTGATGGTTCGTCGGAGGGCGTAGCGGGATTTCTTATAAGCTTCCTGGTTAGAGTCCCGCTCCTAGAAAGTGGCTTCTGGTTGGGGTATGTAAGAACGGTCACTGTGGAAACGACGTCATCGATGCACTTATTGATGAAGCCAATGACTGCCATGGTGTACTCCTCAATGCCATAGGAAGAATCCCGCAACATATTCCAGTCTGTGCTAGCAAAACAGTCCTGTAGGTTAGTATCTGCTTCATCTGACCACTTTTTTATTGATCTAGTCACTGGTGCTTCCTGCTTATTTTTTGATTCTAAGCAGGAATCAGAAGGATAGAATTATGGTCAGATTTGCCAAATGCAGGGAGAGCATTGTACGCATCTCTGTGAGTGGAGTAAAGGTGCTCTAGAGTTTTTTTCCCCTCTGGTTGCACATTTAAATTTGGTCAAACAGATTTAAGTTTCTCTGCATTAAATTCCCCAGACACTAGGAGAGCCGCCTCTTGATGAGCGTTTTCCTGTTGGCTTATGGCCGTATACAGCTCGTTGAGGGTGGTCTTACTGCCAGTTGGTCTGTAGTGGTATGTAGACAGCTACGAAAAATACAGATGAAAACTCTCTAGTAGATCATGTGGTCTACAGCTTATCATGAGATACTCAAAACCTTAAGACTTACTTAGATATCGTGCACCAGCTATTGTTTGCATATACAGTGGGGCAAAAAAAGTATTTAGTCAGCCACCAATTGTGCAATTCACCCACTTAAAAAGATGAGAGAGGCCTGTAATTTTCATCATAGGTACACTTCAACTACTATGACAGAAAAAAAATCGAGAAAATCACATTGTAGGATTTTTTATGAATTTATTTGCAAATTACAAACAACTCAAAAAAACAATCATAATAACACATTCGCTTAGGAGCACGTAAAACGTCAGCCATCTTCTCCGGCACAGTGTTCTATGGGTGTGTATGGACTGGAATAAACCAAGTCTAAAATGGCCTTTATAAAAACAGCAAGTCCCTTTTAGAGAATGTAAAGCCTGGGAGCGAACATGTGCACACACACACAGTGGGGAACACACTCTGGCCTGTAATAGCAGGTAGCCTGAGCCTAAACCACCCTGACAGGTCAAAACAGGCCAAGCCCGTAGGTCAGTATGCGCGGATGTGTGTGCATTCCTGCTTTCATGTGTGTGTTTGTGTCTGCATGCATTCTTATATCTGCTAAATCATATGTTTTTTTAGAGGTGGTTCAGATCCGTGTTTAGGTTCTTGTTTAGCAGTACAAGTCTGCCAGTCTTGTTTCGGTTATTTAGTCTGTAACAGCACCAGTCTGCCAGTCTTGTTTCGGTTATTTAGTCTGTAACAGTACCAGTGTGCCAGTCTTGTTTCGGATATTTAGTCTGTAACAGTACCAGTCTTCCAGTCTTGTTTAGGTTATTTAATCTGTGACAGTACAAGTCTGCCAGTCTTGTTTCTGATATTTAGTCTGTAGCAATACTAGTCTGCCAGTCCTGTTTCGGTTATTTAGTCTGTAGCAGTACCAGTCAGTCAGTCTTGTTTAGGTTATTTAGTCTGTAACAGTACCAGTCTGCCAGTCGTGTTTAGGTTATTTAGTCTGTAACAGTACCAGTCTGCCAGTCTTGTTTAGGTTATTTAGTCTGTAACAGTACCAGTCTGCCAGTCGTGTTTAGGTTATTTAGTCTGTAACAGTACCAGTCGGCCAGTCTTATTTAGGTTATTCAGTCTGTAGCAGTACCAGTCTGCCAGTCGTGTTTAGGTTATTTAGTCTGTAACAGTACCAGTCGGCCAGTCTTGTTTAGGTTATTCAGTCTGTAACAGTACCAGTCTGCCAGTCTTGTTTAGGTTATTTAGTCTGTAGCAGTACCAGTCGGCCAGTATTGTTTAGGTTATTTAGTCTGTAGCAGTACCAGTCTGCCAATCTTGTTTAGGTTATTTAGTCTGTAGCAGTACCAGTCTGCCAGTCGTGTTTAGGTTACTTAGTCTGTAACAGTACCAGTCTGCCAGTCGTGTTTAGGTTATTTAGTCTGTAGCAGTACCAGTCTGCCAGTCGTGTTTAGGTTATTTAGTCTGTAGAAGTACCAGTCTGCTAGTCTTGTTTTGGTTATTTAGTCTGTAGTAGTACCAGTCTGCCAGTCTTGTTTCGATTGTTTAGTCTGTAACAGTACCAGTCTGTCAGTCTTGTTTCGGTTATTTAGTCTGTGACAGTACCAGTCTGCCAGTCTTGTTTCTGTTATTTAGTCTGTAGCAGTACCAGTCGGTCAGTCTTGTTTAGGTTATTTAGTCTGTAACAGTACCAGTCTGCCAGTCTTGTTTAGGTTATTTAGTCTGTAGCAGTACCAGTCGGCCAGTCTTGTTTATGTTATTTAGTCTGAAGCAGTACCAGTCGGCCAGTTTTGTTTAAGTTATATAGTCTGTAACAGTACCAGTCTGCCAGTCGTGTTTAGGTTATTTAGTCTGTAACAGTACCAGTCGGCCAGTCTTGTTTTGGTTATTTAGTCTGTAGCAGTACCAGTCTGCCAGTCTTGTTTAGGTTATTTAGTCTGTAGCAGTACCAGTCTGCCAGTCGTGTTTAGGTTATTTAGTCTGTAACAGTACCAGTCTGCCAGTCGTGTTTAGGTTATTTAGTCTGTAGCAGTACCAGTCTGCCAGTCTTGTTTAGGTTATTTAGTCTGTAGCAGTACCAGTCTGCCAGTCTTGTTCAGGTTATTTAGTCTGTAGCAGTACCAGTCTGCCAGTCGTGTTTAGGTTATTTAGTCTGTAACAGTACCAGTCTGCCAGTCTTGTTTAGGTTATTTAGTCTGTAACAGTACCAGTCTGCCAGTCATGTTTAGGTTATTTAGTCTGTAGCAGTACCAGTCTGACAGTCTTGTTTAGGTTATTTAGTCTGTAGAAGTACCAGTCTGCTAGTCTTGTTTTGGTTATTTAGTCTGTAGTAGTACCAGTCTGCCAGTCTTGTTTCGGTTATTTAGTCTGTAACAGTACCAGTCTGTCAGTCTTGTTTCGGTTATTTAGTCTGTGACAGTACCAGTCTGCCAGTCTTGTTTCTGATATTTAGTCTGTAGCAGTACCAGTCTGCCAGTCCTGTTTCGGTTATTTAGTCTGTAGCAGTACCAGTCGGTCAGTCTTGTTTAGGTTATTTAGTCTGTAACAGTACCAGTCTGCCAGTCGTGTTTAGGTTATTTAGTCTGTAACAGTACCAGTCTGCCAGTCTTGTTTAGGTTATTTAGTCTGTAGCAGTACCAGTCGGCCAGTCTTGTTTATGTTATTTAGTCTGAAGCAGTACCAGTCGGCCAGTCTTGTTTAGGTTATATAGTCTGTAACAGTACCAGTCGGCCAGTCTTGTTTAGGTTATTCAGTCTGTAGCAGTACCAGTCTCCCAGTCTTGTTTAGGTTATTTAGTCTGTAGCAGTACCAGTCTGCCAGTCTTGTTTAGGTTATTTAGTCTGTAACAGTACCAGTCTGCCAGTCGTGTTTAGGTTATTTAGTCTGTAGCAGTACCAGTCTGCCAGTCGTGTTTAGGTTATTTAGTCTGTAGCAGTACCAGTCTGCCAGTCTTGTTTAGGTTATTTAGTCTGTAACAGTACCAGTCTGCCAGTCGTGTTTAGGTTATTTAGTCTATAGCAGTACCAGTCTGCCAGTCTTGTTTAGGTTATTTAGTCTGTAACAGTACCAGTCTGCCAGTCGTGTTTAGGTTATTTAGTCTGTAACAGTACCAGTCTGTCAGTCTTGTTTCGGTTATTTAGTCTGTGACAGTACCAGTCTGCCAGTCTTGTTTCTGATATTTAGTCTGTAGCAGTACCAGTCTGCCAGTCGTGTTTAGGTTATTTAGTCTGTAGCAGTACCAGTCGGCCAGTCTTGTTTATGTTATTTAGTCTGAAGCAGTACCAGTCGGCCAGTCTTGTTTAGGTTATATAGTCTGTAACAGTACCGGTCGGCCAGTCTTGTTTAGGTTATTCAGTCTGTAGCAGTACCAGTCTGCCAGTCGTGTTTTGGTTATTTAGTCTGTAACAGTACCAGTCGGCCAGTCTTGTTTAGGTTATTTAGTCTGTAGCAGTACCAGTCTGCCAGTCTTGTTTAGGTTATTTAGTCTGTAGCAGTACCAGTCTGCCAGTCGTGTTTAGGTTATTTAGTCTGTAACAGTACCAGTCTGCCAGTCGTGTTTAGGTTATTTAGTCTGTAGCAGTACCAGTCTGCCAGTCTTGTTTAGGTTATTTAGTCTGTAGCAGTACCAGTCTGCCAGTCTTGTTCAGGTTATTTAGTCTGTAGCAGTACCAGTCTGCCAGTCGTGTTTAGGTTATTTAGTCTGTAACAGTACCAGTCTGCCAGTCTTGTTTAGGTTATTTAGTCTGTAACAGTACCTGTCTGCCAGTCGTGTTTAGGTTATTTAGTCTGTAACAGTACCAGTCTGCCAGTCTTGTTTAGGTTATTTAGTCTGTAGCAGTACCAGTCTCCCAGTCTTGTTTAGGTTATTTAGTCTGTAGCAGTACCAGTCTGCCAGTCTTGTTTAGGTTATTTAGTCTGTAACAGTACCAGTCTGCCAGTCGTGTTTAGGTTATTTAGTCTGTAGCAGTACCAGTCTGCCAGTCGTGTTTAGGTTATTTAGTCTGTAGCAGTACCAGTCTGCCAGTCTTGTTTCTGATATTTAGTCTGTAGCAGTACCAGTCTGCCAGTCTTGTTTAGGTTATTTAGTCTGTAACAGTACCAGTCTGCCAGTCGTGTTTAGGTTATTTAGTCTGTAACAGTACCAGTCGGCCAGTCTTGTTTATGTTATTTAGTCTGAAGCAGTACCAGTCGGCCAGTCTTGTTTAGGTTATATAGTCTGTAACAGTACCAGTCGGCCAGTCTTGTTTAGGTTATTCAGTCTGTAGCAGTACCAGTCTGCCAGTTGTGTTTAGGTTATTTAGTCTGTAACAGTACCAGTCGGCCAGTCTTGTTTAGGTTATTTAGTCTGTAGCAGTACCAGTCTGCCAGTCTTGTTTAGGTTATTTAGTCTGTAGCAGTACCAGTCTGCCAGTCGTGTTTAGGTTATTTAGTCTGTAACAGTACCAGTCTGCCAGTCGTGTTTAGGTTATTTAGTCTGTAGCAGTACCAGTCTGCCAGTCTTGTTTAGGTTATTTAGTCTGTAGCAGTACCAGTCTGCCAGTCTTGTTCAGGTTATTTAGTCTGTAGCAGTACCAGTCTGCCAGTCGTGTTTAGGTTATTTAGTCTGTAACAGTACCAGTCTGCCAGTCGTGTTTAGGTTATTTAGTCTGTAACAGTACCAGTCTGCCAGTCGTGTTTAGGTTATTTAGTCTGTAGCAGTACCAGTCTGCCAGTCTTGTTTAGGTTATTTAGTCTGTAGCAGTACCAGTCTGCCAGTCTTGTTCAGGTTATTTAGTCTGTAGCAGTACCAGTCTGCCAGTCGTGTTTAGGTTATTTAGTCTGTAGCAGTACCAGTCTGCCAGTCGTGTTTAGGTTATTTAGTCTGTAACAGTACCAGTCTGCCAGTCTTGTTTAGGTTATTTAGTCTGTAACAGTACCAGTCGGCCAGTCTTGTTTAGGTTATTCAGTCTGTAGCAGTACCAGTCTGCCAGTCGTGTTTAGGTTATTTAGTCTGTAACAGTACCAGTCTGCCAGTCGTGTTTAGGTTATTTAGTCTGTAGCAGTACCAGTCTGCCAGTCGTATTTAGGTTATTTAGTCTGTAGCAGTACCAGTCTGCCAGTCTTGTTTAGGTTATTTAGTCTGTAACAGTACCAGTCTGCCAGTCGTGTTTGGGTTATTTAGTCTGTAGCAGTACCAGTCTGCCAGTCTTGTTTAGGTTATTTAGTCTGTAGCAGTAACAGTCTGCCAGTCGTGTTTAGGTTATTTAGTCTGTAACAGTACCAGTCCGCCAGTCGTGTTTAGGTTATTTAGTCTGTAGCAGTACCAGTCTGCCAGTCTTGTTTAGGTTATTTAGTCTGTAGCAGTACCAGTCTGCCAGTCTTGTTCAGGTTATTTAGTCTGTAGCAGTACCAGTCTGCCAGTCGTGTTTAGGTTATTTAGTCTGTAACAGTTCCAGTCTGCCAGTCTTGTTTAGGTTATTTAGTCTGTAACAGTACCTGTCTGCCAGTCGTGTTTAGGTTATTTAGTCTGTAACAGTACCAGTCTGCCAGTCTTGTTTAGGTTATTTAGTCTGTAGCAGTACCAGTCTTCCAGTCTTGTTTAGGTTATTTAGTCTGTAGCAGTACCAGTCTGCCAGTCTTGTTTAGGTTATTTAGTCTGTAACAGTACCAGTCTGCCAGTCGTGTTTAGGTTATTTAGTCTGTAGCAGTACCAGTCTGCCAGTCGTGTTTAGGTTATTTAGTCTGTAGCAGTACCAGTCTGCCAGTCTTGTTTAGCTTATTTAGTCTGTAACAGTACCAGTCTGCCAGTCGTGTTTAGGTTATTTAGTCTGTAGCAGTACCAGTCTGCCAGTCTTGTTTAGGTTATTTAGTCTGTAACAGTACCAGTCTGCCAGTCGTGTTTAGGTTATTTAGTCTGTAACAGTACCAGTCTGCCAGTCTTGTTTACGTTATTTAGTCTGTAACAGTACCAGTCTGCCAGTCGTGTTTAGGTTATTTAGTCTGTAGCAGTACCAGTCTGCCAGTCTTGTTTAGGTTATTTAGTCTGTAACAGTACCAGTCTGCCAGTCGTGTTTAGGTTATTTAGTCTGTAACAGTACCAGTCTGCCAGTCGTGTTTAGGTTATTTAGTCTGTAACAGTACCAGTCTGCCAGTGTTTAGGTTATTTAGTCTGTAGCAGTACCAGTCTGCCAGTCTTGTTTAGGTTATTTAGTCTGTAGCAGTACCAGTCTGCCAGTCTTGTTTAGGTTATTTAGTCTGTAGCAGTACCAGTCTGCCAGTCTTGTTTAGGTTATTTAGTCTGTAGCAGTACCAGTCTGCCAGTCTTGTTTCGGTTATTTAGTCTGTAACAGTACCAATCTGCCAGTCTTGTTTAGGTTATTTAGTCTGTAGCAGTACCAGTCTGCCAGTCGTGTTTAGGTTATTTAGTCTGTAGCAGTACCAGTCTGCCAGTCTTGTTTAGGTTATTTAGTCTGTAACAGTACCAGTCTGCCAGTCGTGTTTGGGTTATTTAGTCTGTAGCAGTACCAGTCTGCCAGTCTTGTTTAGGTTATTTAGTCTGTAACAGTACCAGTCTGCCAGTCGTGTTTAGGTTATTTAGTCTGTAGCAGTACCAGTCTGCCAGTCTTGTTTAGGTTATTTAGTCTGTAACAGTACCAGTCTGCCAGTCGTGTTTAGGTTATTTAGTCTGTAACAGTACCAGTCTGCCAGTCGTGTTTAGGTTATTTAGTCTGTAACAGTACCAGTATGCCAGTCTTTAGGTTATTTAGTCTGTAGCAGTACCAGTCTGCCAGTCTTGTTTAGGTTATTTAGTCTGTAGCAGTACCAGTCTGCCAGTCTTGTTTAGGTTATTTAGTCTGTAGCAGTACCAGTCTGCCAGTCTTGTTTAGGTTATTTAGTCTGTAGCAGTACCAGTCTGCCAGTCTTGTTTCGGTTATTTAGTCTGTAACAGTACCAATCTGCCAGTCTTGTTTAGGTTATTTAGTCTGTAGCAGTACCAGTCTGCCAGTCGTGTTTAGGTTATTTAGTCTGTAGCAGTACCAGTCTGCCAGTCTTGTTTAGGTTATTTAGTCTGTAACAGTACCAGTCTGCCAGTCGTGTTTGGGTTATTTAGTCTGTAGCAGTACCAGTCTGCCAGTCTTGTTTAGGTTATTTAGTCTGTAGCAGTAACAGTCTGCCAGTCGTGTTTAGGTTATTTAGTCTGTAACAGTACCAGTCCGCCAGTCGTGTTTAGGTTATTTAGTCTGTAGCAGTACCAGTCTGCCAGTCTTGTTTAGGTTATTTAGTCTGTAGCAGTACCAGTCTGCCAGTCTTGTTCAGGTTATTTAGTCTGTAGCAGTACCAGTCTGCCAGTCGTGTTTAGGTTATTTAGTCTGTAACAGTTCCAGTCTGCCAGTCTTGTTTAGGTTATTTAGTCTGTAACAGTACCTGTCTGCCAGTCGTGTTTAGGTTATTTAGTCTGTAACAGTACCAGTCTGCCAGTCTTGTTTAGGTTATTTAGTCTGTAGCAGTACCAGTCTTCCAGTCTTGTTTAGGTTATTTAGTCTGTAGCAGTACCAGTCTGCCAGTCTTGTTTAGGTTATTTAGTCTGTAACAGTACCAGTCTGCCAGTCGTGTTTAGGTTATTTAGTCTGTAGCAGTACCAGTCTGCCAGTCGTGTTTAGGTTATTTAGTCTGTAGCAGTACCAGTCTGCCAGTCTTGTTTAGCTTATTTAGTCTGTAACAGTACCAGTCTGCCAGTCGTGTTTAGGTTATTTAGTCTGTAGCAGTACCAGTCTGCCAGTCTTGTTTAGGTTATTTAGTCTGTAACAGTACCAGTCTGCCAGTCGTGTTTAGGTTATTTAGTCTGTAGCAGTACCAGTCTGCCAGTCGTGTTTAGGTTATTTAGTCTGTAGCAGTACCAGTCTGCCAGTCTTGTTTAGCTTATTTAGTCTGTAACAGTACCAGTCTGCCAGTCGTGTTTAGGTTATTTAGTCTGTAGCAGTACCAGTCTGCCAGTCTTGTTTAGGTTATTTAGTCTGTAACAGTACCAGTCTGCCAGTCGTGTTTAGGTTATTTAGTCTGTAACAGTACCAGTCTGCCAGTCTTGTTTACGTTATTTAGTCTGTAACAGTACCAGTCTGCCAGTCGTGTTTAGGTTATTTAGTCTGTAGCAGTACCAGTCTGCCAGTCTTGTTTAGGTTATTTAGTCTGTAACAGTACCAGTCTGCCAGTCGTGTTTAGGTTATTTAGTCTGTAACAGTACCAGTCTGCCAGTCGTGTTTAGGTTATTTAGTCTGTAACAGTACCAGTCTGCCAGTCCTGTTTAGGTTATTTAGTCTGTAACAGTACCAGTCTGCCAGTCGTGTTTAGGTTATTTAGTCTGTAACAGTACCAGTATGCCAGTCTTTAGGTTATTTAGTCTGTAGCAGTACCAGTCTGCCAGTCTTGTTTAGGTTATTTAGTCTGTAGCAGTACCAGTCTGCCAGTCTTGTTTAGGTTATTTAGTCTGTAGCAGTACCAGTCTGCCAGTCTTGTTTAGGTTATTTAGTCTGTAACAGTACCAGTCTGCCAGTCGTGTTTAGGTTATTTAGTCTGTAACAGTACCAGTCTGCCAGTCTTGTTTAGGTTATTTAGTCTGTAGCAGTACCAGTCTGCCAGTCGTGTTTAGGTTATTTAGTCTGTAACAGTACCAGTCTGCCAGTCGTGTTTAGGTTATTTAGTCTGTAGCAGTACCAGTCTGCCAGTCTTGTTTAGGTTATTTAGTTTGTAGCAGTACCAGTCTGCCAGTCTTGTGTAGGGTATTTAGTCTGTAACAGTACCAGTCTGCCAGTCTTGTTTAGGTTATTTAGTCTGTAGCAGTCCCAGTCTGCCAGTCGTGTTTAGGTTATTTAGTCTGTAACAGTACCAGTCTGCCAGTCGTGTTTAGGTTATTTAGTCTGTAACTGTACCAGTCTGCCAGTCGTGTTTAGGTTATTTAGTCTGTAGCAGTACCAGTCTGCCAGTCTTGTTTAGGTTATTTAGTCTGTAGCAGTACCAGTCTGCCAGTCGTGTTTAGGTTACTTAGTCTGTAACAGTACCAGTCTGCCAGTCGTGTTTAGGTTATTTAGTCTGTAACAGTACCAGTCTGCCAGTCCTGTTTAGGTTATTTAGTCTGTAACAGTACCAGTCTGCCAGTCGTGTTTAGGTTATTTAGTCTGTAACAGTACCAGTATGCCAGTCTTTAGGTTATTTAGTCTGTAGCAGTACCAGTCTGCCAGTCTTGTTTAGGTTATTTAGTCTGTAGCAGTACCAGTCTGCCAGTCTTGTTTAGGTTATTTAGTCTGTAGCAGTACCAGTCTGCCAGTCTTGTTTAGGTTATTTAGTCTGTAACAGTACCAGTCTGCCAGTCTTGTTTCGGTTATTTAGTCTGTAACAGTACCAGTCTGCCAGTCTTGTTTAGGTTATTTAGTCTGTAGCAGTACCAGTCTGCCAGTCGTGTTTAGGTTATTTAGTCTGTAACAGTACCAGTCTGCCAGTCGTGTTTAGGTTATTTAGTCTGTAGCAGTACCAGTCTGCCAGTCTTGTTTAGGTTATTTAGTTTGTAGCAGTACCAGTCTGCCAGTCTTGTGTAGGGTATTTAGTCTGTAACAGTACCAGTCTGCCAGTCTTGTTTAGGTTATTTAGTCTGTAGCAGTCCCAGTCTGCCAGTCGTGTTTAGGTTATTTAGTCTGTAACAGTACCAGTCTGCCAGTCGTGTTTAGGTTATTTAGTCTGTAACTGTACCAGTCTGCCAGTCGTGTTTAGGTTATTTAGTCTGTAGCAGTACCAGTCTGCCAGTCTTGTTTAGGTTATTTAGTCTGTAGCAGTACCAGTCTGCCAGTCGTGTTTAGGTTACTTAGTCTGTAACAGTACCAGTCTGCCAGTCGTGTTTAGGTTATTTAGTCTGTAGCAGTACCAGTCTGCCAGTCTTGTTTAGGTTATTTAGTCTGTAACAGTACCAGTCTGCCAGTCTTGTTTAGGTTATTTAGTCTGTAGCAGTACCAGTCTGCCAGTCGTGTTTAGGTTATTTAGTCTGTAGCAGTACCAGTCTGCCATTCTTGTTTAGCTTATTTAGTCTGTAACAGTACCAGTCTGCCAGTCGTGTTTAGGTTATTTAGTCTGTAGCAGTACCAGTCTGCCAGTCTTGTTTAGGTTATTTAGTCTGTAACAGTACCAGTCTGCCAGTCGTGTTTAGGTTATTTAGTCTGTAACAGTACCAGTCTGCCAGTCTTGTTTAGGTTATTTAGTCTGTAACAGTACCAGTCTGCCAGTCGTGTTTAGGTTATTTAGTCTGTAGCAGTACCAGTCTGCCAGTCTTGTTTAGGTTATTTAGTCTGTAACAGTACCAGTCTGCCAGTCGTGTTTAGGTTATTTAGTCTGTAACAGTACCAGTCTGCCAGTCGTGTTTAGGTTATTTAGTCTGTAACAGTACCAGTCTGCCAGTCCTGTTTAGGTTATTTAGTCTGTAACAGTACCAGTCTGCCAGTCGTGTTTAGGTTATTTAGTCTGTAACAGTACCAGTCTGCCAGTCTTTAGGTTATTTAGTCTGTAGCAGTACCAGTCTGCCAGTCTTGTTTAGGTTATTTAGTCTGTAGCAGTACCAGTCTGCCAGTCTTGTTTAGGTTATTTAGTCTGTAGCAGTACCAGTCTGCCAGTCTTGTTTCGGTTATTTAGTCTGTAACAGTACCAGTCTGCCAGTCTTGTTTAGGTTATTTAGTCTGTAGCAGTACCAGTCTGCCAGTCTTGTTTCGGTTATTTAGTCTGTAGCAGTACCAGTCTGCCAGTCGTGTTTAGGTTACTTAGTCTGTAACAGTACCAGTCTGCCAGTCGTGTTTAGGTTATTTAGTCTGTAGCAGTACCAGTCTGCCAGTCTTGTGTAGGGTATTTAGTCTGTAACAGTACCAGTCTGCCAGTCTTGTTTAGGTTATTTAGTCTGTAGCAGTCCCAGTCTGCCAGTCGTGTTTAGGTTATTTAGTCTGTAACAGTACCAGTCTGCCAGTCGTGTTTAGGTTATTTAGTCTGTAACAGTACCAGTCTGCCAGTCGTGTTTAGGTTATTTAGTCTGTAGCAGTACCAGTCTGCCAGTCTTGTTTAGGTTATTTAGTCTGTAGCAGTACCAGTCTGCCAGTCTTGTTCAGGTTATTTAGTCTGTAGCAGTACCAGTCTGCCAGTCGTGTTTAGGTTATTTAGTCTGTAGCAGTACCAGTCTGCCAGTCGTGTTTAGGTTATTTAGTCTGTAACAGTACCAGTCTGCCAGTCTTGTTTAGGTTATTTAGTCTGTAGCAGTACCAGTCTTCCAGTCTTGTTTAGGTTATTTAGTCTGTAGCAGTACCAGTCTGCCAGTCTTGTTTAGGTTATTTAGTCTGTAACAGTACCAGTCTGCCAGTCGTGTTTAGGTTATTTAGTCTGTAGCAGTACCAGTCTGCCAGTCGTCTTTAGGTTATTTAGTCTGTAGCAGTACCAGTCTGCCAGTCTTGTTTAGGTTATTTAGTCTGTAGCAGTACCAGTCTGCCAGTCTTGTTTAGGTTATTTAGTCTGTAGCAGTACCAGTCTGCCAGTCTTGTTCAGGTTATTTAGTCTGTAGCAGTACCAGTCTGCCAGTCGTGTTTAGGTTATTTAGTCTGTAACAGTACCAGTCTGCCAGTCTTGTTTAGGTTATTTAGTCTGGAACAGTACCTGTCTGCCAGTCGTGTTTAGGTTATTTAGTCTGTAACAGTACCAGTCTGCCAGTCTTGTTTAGGTTATTTAGTCTGTAGCAGTACCAGTCTTCCAGTCTTGTTTAGGTTATTTAGTCTGTAGCAGTACCAGTCTGCCAGTCTTGTTTAGGTTATTTAGTCTGTAACAGTACCAGTCTGCCAGTCCTGTTTAGGTTATTTAGTCTGTAGCAGTACCAGTCTGCCAGTCTTGTTTAGGTTATTTAGTCTGTAGCAGTACCAGTCTGCCAGTCTTGTTTAGGTTATTTAGTCTGTAGCAGTACCAGTCTGCCAGTCTTGTTTAGGTTATTTAGTCTGTAGCAGTACCAGTCTGCCAGTCTTGTTTCGGTTATTTAGTCTGTAACAGTACCAGTCTGCCAGTCTTGTTTAGGTTATTTAGTCTGTAGCAGTACCAGTCTGCCAGTCGTGTTTAGGTTATTTAGTCTGTAGCAGTACCAGTCTGCCAGTCTTGTTTCGGTTATTTAGTCTGTAACAGTACCAGTCTGCCAGCCGTGTTTAGGTTATTTAGTCTGTACCAGTACCAGTCTGCCAGTCGTGTTTAGGTTATTTAGTCTGTAGCAGTACCAGTCTGCCAGTCGTGTTTAGGTTATTTAGTCTGTAGCAGTACCAGTCTGCCAGTCGTGTTTAGGTTATTTAGTCTGTAACAGTACCAGTCTGCCAGTCGTGTTTAGGTTATTTAGTCTGTAACAGTACCAGTCTGCCAGTCGTGTTTAGGTTATTTAGTCTGTAGCAGTACCAGTCTGCCAGTCGTGTTTAGGTTATTTAGTCTGTAACAGTACCAGTCTGCCAGTCTTGTTTCGGATATTTAGTCTGTAGTAGTAGCAGTCTGCCAGTCTTTGCCAGATGAGCTGGACATTGGCCTGAACTGTTGATTTGGGGGGTGAAATTCGTGAAATTCGTGTTGGATGGGAACCTGCCTGCATTGTGTGTTGTGCATCTAAATCAGATGATATTTCCTCTTCTCTTTTCTCCTCTCCTTCTTATCCTCTTTCCTCCCCTCCCTCTTTCTCTCCTTTTTCTTCTATTTTCTCCTCTTCTGTCCTCTGCCCTTCCCCTCCTCTTGTCTTTCTTCCCCTCCTCTCCTCATCTCCTTTCTCCTCTCTGTCTCCTTTCTCTCCTCTCCTCCCTGTCAAAGGAGCAACACTATGGCAACAGTGAGTCATCCTCTATAACACAGCCAACCAATTAAACGCAGAGTTAGTCTTATATAAAAAAAATCACCTCTTTTGCCAGGCAACAACCAGTGGTGTTCCAGAACTTAATTTACATCAGGAATGACCTGCCGCTCCATGCAAGGCAGCCACACGGTAATGCCATGGCACACTGAAGGAGGGCATGTAAGATTATGTGAATATGTGTCATTGCTATGACTGCACTTAAATGCACTCCACAGACCTTTTAACTGGTCTAGACTCTAGACCATTCATTCCAACTGGCATAAGCATGTGAATGCATGAATTCTTTTAGTTTCATTCACGAGAGCACGAAGCGACGTAAAGTAAGCTGTTGAATATTAGTCTTTTATTATTCACTGTGACATCCACAGAAAATGAAACTGAACGTGAATTTGCATTACAGCACAACATGAACTACAGTCACATTGTTCTGATTAAAGCTTTGTGACAATGCACTTAGCTCATAGTGCCTGCAGTGTGTGTGTGGGCGTGTGTGTGTGTGTTCATGCACCAATGGTTAACCCATTAAGTGACCCGAGGGCAGCCGCCCAGTCCTCTGTTATAATTAGAGGATCTGTCAA
>NC_060185.1:67649549-67652049 GCF_021184085.1 Oncorhynchus gorbuscha | reverse complement strand
AACATACAGGAGAAGGAGGAGGAGAAGCGGAGATTACACAGACCTGCCAACAAGAGGGAGATTGTAAGTAAATGAAGTCATTTCATGTGTCAACATGATCTAGCCATATGTTTCTAGGCAACTTCTCAATATAATGCACGATATGCAAGTCATTTTAGTAAGATGGGAATGCAGACACACACACACACACTAGCTCTCTCTCTCAGTTGGGCAATGTGCCTGGTCCTGGCTGTGCAGTAGCAGGGGGATGCTCTCTTTCTGTCTCTACTCTGGGCTACTAGCCAGGACTCTGGCAGTGTGCTCACTCACATGTGTGTGTGAGAGCATTAGCCTCTGGTACCCAGCCAGCATCCTGGCATACAGCGAGCGTGTGAGTGTGTGCTTGTGTGTGTGTGTGTTTGAGTGTGTGTTTGTGTGTGTTTCTCGATGGAAAGGGTTTCTGTTGGTTTCACAGCTTGAATAATCCTGGTGTGAATCATCTGTGGTAATAGAGCTCTTCTGCCCAGCGCGTTTGAGGCTTAAATTAAGCCAGAGCACATGCAAAACACACACACACACACAGATTCTGCACATGGTGTGGAAACTGTTTTATACGCAGCCATCGTATCTTAAGGTTTCCATCTCCACCAAGTGAAAATAAAATGTTTATCCCTTGTGCAAATTGTGTCGTTCATTGTCTGCAGAATACAAAAGTAGAGTTTCTCTCAGATTAAAAAAAAATCTGTTTTTATTTTCCATGAAATCAGAGTCAAATTCTCAAGTTATGCAGGACATCATTTCTAAACATACGTGTTTTCAAAAAAAAGGTTCAATATAAAAGTGCATCCCATTTGTGTTAGTTGTCATTTGTGTAAGGATATCATGTTTCACAGGCATCTGTAGATTGAGTAGGAATCACACTTTACTGCTCTAATGATGTTTACATATTTGAAGGGAGTGCTATTCTTACTCAGACTATAGAACATACATCAATTAACACTCACGGATCTGTCTTTATTTCCTAAAATATAGAAATAACAATGGGTAGGCTACGGTACATACTGTGTACATCCTGAATGATCTGGTGGAAACTGAGTATCCAGGGTAATGCTAATGCTAGCAGTGGCTAATGCTAGTGATGACTTTGACTTAATGCAAGCTGTGATTGTGGCTAATGCTAGGTGTAACAATGACTGAAGCTAGGTCTGAATGTAGCTAACACTAGCTGTAATTATGGCTAATGCTAGCTGTAACAATGACACAAATATAACTGCGATTGTAGCCAAAGATAGCTATACTCCAAGCTTACAAGGATTCCCTGGAATATTATCAACAGTAAAAGCTGTTGCATTTCTAAGAGGCTGGGCTCCCACTGCACACTGGAGCCGTAGGGTAGTGGTTACAGAGATGGATTACCTACAAATCCCACACAGGGACACACACAAAGCACACAGCCTCACCTCCCTGCCTGCCTGGCCACTCCATTTAAAATACTTGGGTGAGGAGAGAAGAGAGAGTATTCAGGCGGTTTGAATTGGTAATGTGAAATGAAGCCTGCCTAGATAAGGTCAGCAGGATGGGAGACTCATAATAATGTATAATGTGAAATGATACAATAGAAGAGGCCATCGGTGTGATGTCCTTGGGTGTGGAGCACATGAGGCTGCTGAGGAGAGGACAGCTCAAAAGAATATGGCCTGAACAGAGCAAATGGAATGGCTTCAAACACCTGGAAACCATCGGTTTAATGTATTTGATACCAGTCCACTCATACACCCGATCCTGTTCTCACGTGGTGTGGATGATCATAAATACGGATCTGGTGTGGGGATCTGGTCTGGTGTCAGTGTTCTGCTGGGATCACCTCCAGGATGATCTGGACAGATCTGTTAAAGGAATCTGACGACAGAATAAAATACACAGGAAAACAATTATGATACCATTGTGGTTAGGACAAGATTCTTTGCAAAGTGTCCAAATGGACACATTACTGGTATTAATGCAGCAATTACAATAGGATGCAGAAAATGTTTTGGAAATTGCTTAAATGTTATTGTAATCAATGCATGTATAGTTTCATGGTCCACTGAAGCACTGATCAATCCTTTGCAGTTCATATGTCAGTAGTATGTATGATTTTCACTGTTATGTAAAGTCCATGTAATGGCTCCTACGTGTAGGTAGCGTGTTACCTAAACTCTTCTGTAGCCACTTGGGTCTGCGGTCAAACACAATGAAGATATAGTAGGCTGGGATTCCGGTTAGTGAGATGGCGAATCCTATCCCTGTGTTGACGGGGTCAGAGTAGAGAGAGAGGAACACCATGAAGAAACAGGTGAAGGAGAAAATGGCTGGAATGAAAAGAGGAACCTGGGGAGAAAGGCAAAGAA
This sequence comes from Oncorhynchus gorbuscha, assembly GCF_021184085.1. Classification (NCBI taxonomy): domain Eukaryota; kingdom Metazoa; phylum Chordata; class Actinopteri; order Salmoniformes; family Salmonidae; genus Oncorhynchus; species Oncorhynchus gorbuscha. Next base: position 67,649,680 of record NC_060185.1, on the reverse strand, counting down.
GTACAAAGGACTCAAGGATCAATTCCGTAAAGTGTTCATTAGTTGACTAAGACAGCCATCAGACAGACCCATGCTCTATTTGTGTGTCCATGTGTGCAAGATGCTTGATTATGAAGTGGCACCGAAGGAGA